>NW_027203571.1:1187500-1325000 GCF_024711535.1 Dipodomys merriami
AAGCTGTGGCTTCAAACTGGGGCAAACTTGGGGAATTCTTAGAAATGTCTGTAGAGTGAGGCCAGCAACTGTTCTCCCAACCACGGCATCTGCCTGCCTCCACCCCCCCCCATTCCCCATCCTTTGAAGACAAAGATGTCTTACTTTATTCCTTTTTTGCTGTTGTGGGGCTTGAACTCTGGGCCTGGGTGCTGTCCCTGATCTCTTCAGCTCAAAGCGAGCACTCAACTACTTGAGCCACAGCACCACTTCCGGTTTTCTGGCAGTTCCTTGATGACAAGAGTCTCAGGGTCTTTCCAGACCAGGCTGGCTTTGACCCATGGTCCTCATATCTCAGCTCCTGAGTACCTAAGATTACAGCCATGAGCTACTGGCATCCAGCAAAACATACTTTTCCATGCTTGTCATTCTATCCCCTCAGGAGACTGAGATCTGAGGACTGTAGTTGCATGCCACCCTTGGCAACAAAGACCATAAGTCTTTATCTCCAATTAAACACCCAAAAAAGTTGGAAGTGGAGCTGTGGTTCAAATGGTAGTGTGCTAGCTTTCAGCATCAAAGACAAAGGATAGGACCCAGTCCCTAGTTTCATGGTTTTTCTAGCAAAGACCCACCCAAGAAAGAGAAGCTGGTCAGCACATGGGAGCTTGAAGTTAACACATAATACTCAAGACTCCCAGAACAGGCCCCATCATGCTCTGATTCTTTAGATTCTATGTCCTACATCATGACAGTCTTAGATGGGATAGACCATGCACCTAGTTAGGACATTCAAGTACAGTCTCATACTGAGGATCCCCTGACCTTATCAAAGACTCAGGATCTCTCACTGTACTGCCTCAATACTGGGCAGTGAGATGAGTTCTAGTTATCCAACCACACCACAAGATGTGGGAACGAAAAGATTTCTGGGCCAAGGGTCCCTCTTTCATGAGGAGAAAAGGGCTCATCCATCCCAGGAATGCTCCTAGGTGGTGAGTATCCTCAATGAAACAACCCTGCTCAGAGCCTAGTGCCTCTATTTTTCCCACCAGCCTCTACCCAACCCTTCCCCACCTTCAGTGTCCCTCTCTGAGTCCCAGATCTGCCATCTAGACTAAAGGTTGAGCCAGGAAAGACACCCATCTGTGCCTCTGAGAATGGCAATCATGGAGTCCTAATGCCCACTCGAGTAAGTCTTGGGGTACCACTGATCCCGACTCCTGCCTTCATTGCCTGTCTGTCCTGTGCTAGTGGCATGCTTACCTCTGTCTCTGGTCGAGAAATGAGCACCGGGAATGTGATCTTCAGATTGAGCCTGGAAATCCCAGTTCCCAAAGTCGTACTGCACAGGCATCCTGTGGTGGATGATAGTCAGGTGGTCAACAGGCACCAGGACATTTAATAGCAATGTGCCTGAGTCAAAAGGTCTATCAGTGATGGTCTAGGTTGACAGGTGAGGTCCTGACACACCTGACCTGGGATCATCCTCCCTCTTCATTCCTTTTTATCCCTTGCTCCCCCCTCTTGACACTCCATCACCCCAACACCTCCATAGCCCTTAGACATTTCCTTCTTATCTGACCAGAAAATAAACTCCTTGGGGCCAGAGATGATTGAAACCTGGTGACCCTCCCTGAGCCCAAGGGTCTACCTGAGGCTGCTTCCCTCTGCAGTTGGGGACCACAAGGCTCCTGGATGTCATGAATTTGCTGAGGGGTCAGTGGCTTGGTCCTACATACTGCCTTTATGCTCTGAATCTGTCCCCACAGAGATTGTGAATGGTTGGCTCCTTTGATCCAGGGACTCCATACCAAGGCTTGCGTTTTCTTCCTTCTTCCTTCCTTTCTTCCTTTTCTATCTCTGTAATTCCCTCCTCTCTCTCTTTCCTTTCTTTCTCTCACTCCTGGGCCTTGAACTCAGAACCTGGGTGATGTCCTTGAGCCTTTTACTCAAGGCCAACAGACTACAGCTTCAGCCACACATGTACTTCTGCTGTTTTCTTTTTGTTAGTTAGTTGGAGATAAGAGTCTTACAGGCTTTCCTGACCCGGCCTTAAGTCTCTATCCTCCCATCTCAGCCTCTTAGTAGCTAGGATGACAGGTGTGAAGCATCAGCATCCAGCTCAAACTCAAGGTTTCTTCATGTGCTGTGGAACCAGCACTGGAATCTTTCATTGTCTATGAAGCCCCGGGAGCCTGGCTCACACTGTAACTGTTTGTTGGATAAATAAATGAGCATGTTCCTACAACAATACTGCAGAAAAGTCCCATCTGAAACAGGTAAGCATCCTGGTGGGGGGAAGCCTGATGTAGATCTCCCACAGTTCTCTGTCCTCCCTCTTCCAGCCCTCCTGGTGCCACTGCACTTAACTGATTTGGCTCTGAGAAGTGAGCCATGATGTACTCGCTGGATTCTGGGGCTTCTGGGATGCCTATCTTCTCAAAGAACTCTGTCCATCGGCTGACCACCTCTGTGGAACTCAATTCCCCACACAGGTGTGAACGAGGTTGCCTTGAGCTGAAGGCCTGGCTGAAGGGGCCTCCTCTTCTCCCCCTGGGGCCAGCCAGGATGGTCTACCATATCCGGCCCCCAAGATTCATGTTGCAGAGAAAGGATCCTTGAAGCATCCTGGGTTTCTGAATCTCCAAGAGTCCATTGCAGGTTCTGGGAATCATCTCTGCTCACAGCTGGCCGGCTGGGGATGGTGAAGTCACAATCTCTGCTCTCTACGATGTCTTCGACTGTGGTGGTCATCCGAGAGAGAGCAGGAATAGAGTCAACAGCTGTCAGAGAAAGGCAGTCAAGACATGACGTTCATAGCAGGAGACCATCTGGCTAGGGAACTCTACCTGTGCTGCTTTGAACGTCATTGTTTGGTGGATGAAATGGTCCATCAAATTTGACCCATAATCCCAGGTGTTAGTGGAAATTTCCAGCTTCAAGATAAAACCCTGGAAAACATGGTATTTAATTTTTCCCAATCAAAGGGTTCCAAAGTCAGCAGTCCCCTTTTCCTTCCAGACAGCCTACAGCAGGTTACAGAAACTGGCATTCAGAGAGCCCTAGCTAACGTCTACAGCCTGATACCAAGCGGGCTCCGCAAGGGGAACGCACTTGCATACCACTGCCCAGCTGGAAACTGCCCAGGATGGAAATAGACTGGAGTCTGCAGGACCCAAGGGATGATTTACCACTGGTACAATGCCTCGGGAGGGAATACATGTCACCAGTAGGGGCCTGGAGCATCCTTCCCAGATGCCCATGGACACAGTCAATACCCTGGGTAAGGTTGCCTTCTCATCCTCGGTTGTAGTGAACCATGTGCCTTGTCACATCATTTGCCACTCCTTGCCTCACAACCCCTGCCCTACTCTCCCCGCATCTAGTTCCTTGATTATGTTTGGCAGACACATTCCTAACCCTTGAATTAGCTCCAACTATACACACAAGAGCAGACTGGCTAGAAGAGTACGGCTGCATTCACACTTGCCTCATGGCCTTCTGGCTGAAGACAGAAGGAGAGGTTTCCACTCTGGTCTGTAATTCACACAGGCCTCCTAGGGGAGGCCCACACAGGCCCAGCAGCTACTGTGGGCTTTAGGAAAAGGTGAAGAGGTAGGAGGAAAGGAACGTCTACTGAAAATTTCCCCAAAGGAGCCATGAAACAGTGAAGGAGGAAACAAATTATGGCTGGACTCATACTTGGCATTGATGAAAAAAGAAGAACATACACACACACACACACACACACACACACACACACACACACACACACACACACACACACACACACATAAAACGCTTTTGCTCTTTTTAGACACAATGACTTAAATATGTTTTCATTGTTCTCCCTGCTCTCTGAACACACACACACACACACACACATACACACACACACACACACACACACACACACACACAAACGCACACACAATTAGACTCAGCAGTGTCTCTCCTGAGTTTGTTGGTTCCTCCTCTGGAACAAGGTACAAGCTGGAGTACAGGGATTCCCTTGTCAAAATAGTGGCTCCCACCCATAGGAGCACCGCTCTAATAACGCAGAACAACTCTGCCTCTCCCTTTCTCAAGGGCCAGACCCTTTTCCTTGGGAACAACCAGCATTTACTCCCCATTCACCAAAATCCCAGGCCAGCACGCTGTGTGAAGGTGTCCTGAGATAGGTGGCTCCTCAGACCCAGGACTGAAAACAAGCAAGGGGTCACAGTGTCCCAGAGGGGTGTCTGACCTGGGGTGGGGGCAGTGTTGGGAAATGCATGGGGTCCTAAAGGCTACATACATGGACAGACTCCATACTTCCACCCTAGATGCTCCTGGGTGACTTGGTGGATTCTTGTGAAGAACTAGGAGAGCAGATCGACTGTGAGCCAGCAGATGCTGGGAGAGCTGGGAAATGTGATCACCCTGTGAGAACTGTTGACAGCTAATGTGGGGGGGACAGGTCAGGTATATGTGTGTCGGAGGGGGTGTGTTCTTCCCAGATATTCACCTTCTATCTGACTCCAAGAGCCCTCACATAACTAGTGGGCTCTTCTGGGACCCTCCTCAGGTGAAATTGTGACTGAGCACAGAAGACAAGGGCTCACACAGCAAGGAGGGCCTATCTTTTGCGTCCAACACCCACCACCCTCAGCAAAAAGGAAAAGACCCAAGAAGGCAGGTGTGGAGGTGCTGTTCCCCACCTCTGACTAAAGCCACCAGGTTCCCAACAGGGAGAGGAAGGGTGCAGATGCGCGGCTGTGTGGCTCTCACTGCTCCAGGCCAGGAGCTCTGTGGTGACCCTTCCTCACCCATTCCTGCATCTCCCCATTTCCTGGTACATGGGTTACTAGGGATGGGGGTGGGATCCCCGGGTCAACACCCACTCCCACACTCCAACCCTGGGGCACATTTGTAGCAGGGACATGACAGACTGTGGGGCATGGAGCAGGCAATAGCAGGACAGGAGAGGGGAGGCAGGAGGGGCGGGTCCATGTCAGCAGGATTGGGGCATTTGGCAGGAAGGTTCCCAGGGCACAGGCCCATGGGGCAGCCACTCGTGTACTACTGGGAGAAGCTGTAGGCAGCGGCTCTGGGTACATGCAGGCCCGGAGTCCTAGGACCAGGATCAGAGACCTGGTGGGGGCTGCAAGCAGGCCAGGGGGGTGCCATCTCTGCTGGGCGACTTCAAGAGGAACCGTGGGTGCGAGCCGAAAACACCATGTTTGAAACGCGATGCTGCAGGTAGTAGGCAGGCTCGCGTCTGCGGGGACATGTCGGGGCTGCACATGGCCTCTGCACCTCCTCATCAGCCAACACTGTGCCAGCCTCAGCCATCTCCACTGCCGTGCTCCCTGCGCAGGGACCTCAGACTCAGGCCTATCATGGCCACCACACCTACGAGTGGCTGCCTGTGGCAATGTGCCTGCTGCACGAGCTCCACATGCTCTGTGCTCCCCTCCAGGACCTCGCTAAGATTTGGGAGGTCACCAGCTGATAAAGCTGCTTGACCTTGTGTGTGTGCTCACTCTTCGATCTGCTCTCTCTCTCTGCCCCCACTCCTCTCCTGGGCTGCCTTACCCCCATGGGGTGCACCGTCCAGCGCTGTGAACACAGTGTCCTTTGGGTCCTACCCCTCTTCCCCTTGTCCCCGCCCCCTTCCCCTTGGCCCAGTCCCCCACCCCTGCTGCATGCCCAGCCCTGACTGGGCCCTAAGGCTTCCAGTCCACGTGATTGTTGCCTCATCTCAGATCATCACTCCTCCCTAACCCCAGTACCTGCCTGGGGGATCGAATCTCCCCTCAGACCCACCACTGGAGCAGACTCTCCTCCTTCCCCCTCCACTCTACACACCAAGCAGGTGTACAGTGACCCGTGTGTTTGTGTGTGTGTGTGTGTGTGTGTGTGTGTGTGTGTGTGTTTGTGTGTGTGTGTGTGATTGTTGGGGATAACTGCCTCTCAAGGACTCAGAACATAGCACCCTTTGAGATGACTCAGTACACAACACATTTCTAAAAACAGCACAAAGCACCCTGTGTATAGGACTCAGCACACAGCTCCCTTTTAATGACTCAGCATATAGTACCCTGTGTAGAGGACTCAGCACAGAGCTCTCTTTAAATGAGGGAGTCAATAGCCAACAGTGTAAAGGACTCAGCACATGGCATGCTATGAAAATCTCAAGCACACAGCACTCTTTCCCAGGGACTTAGAACATAGCATCCTGTGTTAAGACACACGCAGCTCCCTTTGAAGGACTGAGTACATTGCACCCTGTGTAAAGCACTCAGTGCTTTACAGCACCCTTCAAAAAACTTAGCAGATAGCACAATTTTGAAAGACTCAGCACATTACTACAGTGTGGAAGAACTCAGTACATACCACACTGTTGAAGGACTCAGCCCAGAGACAGTACAGAGCACTCTATTTTAAGGTCTTGGCACAAAGCACTTGAAAAATTCACCTCCTCCCTCATTTCTCAAGGGCTCAGCACATAACAGCACCCTTTGGGGTGAATTGGCACACTGCATCTTTTGAAGGACTCAGCATATAGAATGTTGTGTAATGGATTGAGCACACAGTACATTTTGAAAAGCCCAGCATGGCCCACTCTTCTCAGGGACTCAGCACATAGCAACCTTTGGGATGACTCAGAAAACAGTACCTTTTTGAGGACTCAGCACAAAATTCCATGTGGGAAAGCCTCAGCAAACAGCATCCTGTGAACTACTCAGCATACAGCTGTATGTTACAAATTCAGCTGTCATTAGAATTAGGGTTCTTTCTTTTTTATCACCATTCTTCAGAAACACTTCACAAATCCTACAAGTTTACTTTAGCCAACCTGTGTTTTATGGGGGAGGGTCAGCTGGGGGTCTTGAACTCAAAGTTTGGGGTCCCTGTCCCTGAGCTCTTTGGATCAATGCTAGAGTTCTAGCACTTTGACCCACAGCTCCAATTTTGTTTTTGGGGGGTTGTTCTTTGACAGGTCTTATGGTGATCAGGAAGGCCAAGTTGGGGTGTCTGTGGGCAAAGGCTCTTAACTTGGCCAGGAGCTGACCTCTCCCTTACTTGTGCCCTTGGAGCCGGGCCTCCTGGAGCTCTCTTGGCCTAGGATGGAACAGACCTGCTCTGGCATCAGTACCTAGGGTGAGCAAAAGTCAGCTTGGCCCTGGTTACTTCCCCCAATTGAACTCTAGAGTAGGATGGCACAGCCTCTCATGTTCCATGTCTGGCTAGCAGGGGGCAGGAGTTGCCCACCATAGGGATTGTACCTGTGAGTTCTGTTTACTCTTGTTTACCTGGGGCCCCATCATGCTTCCAAGCCACCCTGGACAGGAAAGTCCTTGAGACTCTTACCTACAATTAACCATCAAAAAGCAAGTGGGACTGTGGCTCAAGTGGCAGAGCACTAGGCTTTACCAAGAAAACTCAGGGATAGAGCCTAGGCCCTGAGTTCTCACACAGACACAGACACAGACACAGACACAGACAGACACAGGCACAGACACAGACACAGACAGACACAGGCACAGACACAGACACAGACAGACACAGGCACAGACACAGACATAGACACACACAGACACACACAGACACACACAGACACACACACACACACACACACACACACACACACACACACACACACACACACACACCACATGCATGCAAAATCAGAGATTTCTACACTGCAATCTTCAGGTATTCTTTACCTATTCCCCACTAAGCCTGGTGGCTGTTGGCCTAGGTGTTTGATGCACACAACCCCATCTGGCGTCTTTAATTGTGGAGAACAGAATGGCTAGAAGGTCAGTCTTCCTCCATCACAGCTCCTTATTTGGGTCATGGTCTATCCAGGCCCTTTGGGACTCTTTTTACAGACTCGACCAGATGTCTTCAAAAGGCATCACAAGCTGGGCACTGGGGGCTCTTACCTGTCATCCTAGATACTCAGGAAGCTGAAATCTGGAGGATCATGGTGCCAAGTCAGCTTGGGCAGGAAAGTGTGTGAGACTCTTATCTTCGATGAAACATCAGAAAACACTCAACTGGTAGAGTGCCAGCCTTAACCAAAAAGAGCTCAGGGACAGAGGCCAGGCCCTGAGTTCAAACCCCATGACTGGAAGAACAAATCTTTGTTGGAGGCTTTTCTTCCCCTTGAAAACAATTTATTGTTTGAGATAAGCATAACATGGGTCTCTTCCCTGGCCACCAATGGGCTATTAGATGTCCCTTGAATTTGGGCTGCTTCCCGGCAGCCTCTGCCCTACCTGACCTGCAGTTTACCCTTCCCATCACCTGGCAGATGGAGGCCTGACAGAAGGCTGCCTGACCACCTATTTCTGGTGGCTGCCGTGTCTTTTGAGAATCATTATGTCATATAGAGAGTCATAATCCACATGGGTCTACAGAAGAAAGAAAGCGAGCACTCCTTGACCAAGCCCGCCAGCTGTAGGCAGCTCTGGATGTGGGACATCTGTTGCAGGATGTGCTCCATAGGGGAGTCATCTACAGAGTCGGGAACCCAGACCTCTCCTCTGGCAGTTTCCAAGCTGTCTTGAAGTTGCAATTTTTCAAAACCGTTCTGCTCCTCCCTCATTTTGCCCACTGCAGAGCCTGAGGCATCTGAAGCACCTGCGGTGGTGGGGGCTCATCCTGTGCTGGCATCTGGAGCCCTCTATCCACTCCTTCCCCTGCAAGAAGGGACAGCAGCTCCCCCAGCTCTCTTTTCTCCATCTTCTCTTGGAGAGCCAGCACATGCGCTTGACTTTCTCCTGACACAGTTCATCCAGGATGAACATCTGCTCTTTACATGCCATGAGGGACTCCAAGACAGTGCAGATGTGTGCCAACAGCTGGCTGCATCAATGGCGGTGCTCATCCGCTGGACTATGGAAGTACAGGTCATCATGCAGGTCATGGATGAAGCAGATTTTGTTCTCCGATGCCCGAATATCCCACTTCCCATCCCCACGCCTGCTCTGGTGGCAGCTCATGGGGCGGGAGGCCTGTGGCTCCACCTCTGTCTGCCACTGAGCTGCTGTGTTTGCCGGGCACCTTCAAAGGGGTCACCACTCCTGCAGTGGGAGTTTCCCCCTGTGGACTCAGCCTCTGAGAGTGTTCGCAGAGCCACATCCCTCTAGGTCTGGAGCACCTATCCATCCTCTGAGATGCTCAATTTGTGGAGGCGTAACCTCCTCAACTTTTGCTTCTCCAGGGTTCACAACCTAAGTTGTCGTGCAAGACAATGGCTTCCCCAATATCCCGCCATTAAAAAAAAATAGCCCCCAGGTTTGCAATTGTACCATTTTTTCTGCCAGGCCTGGTATTTGAACTCAAGGTCTGGGTAAATATGCAGCACTGTGAGAGAAGGGAATCTGACCATGCTTGAAGACAAGAAAGTCAGGCCTGTTCCCTAGGCCTGAATTCAAACTTCAGGCTGGGAAAACATACCCTTTATATCCATTTTAAACATAGGATTTATACCTCCATGCAGATATTCAGTCCATACTGTGTTTGGTGTAGTTATTCATTTTATTTCTTGTTTTATTTGTTTATTTACCATTTATTTTATTGACTCTGATGACACCGCTAACATTTATTACATTGTTTACATACTATCACACAGCATCCAGATTTGTAGATATGATATCCATCATGCCTGACACTCAGGACGCTCCCAGAAAAGGAAAACATGTGTCACACTGGTCTTCTTTCTCCAAGATTAAATTTTTGCAGTGCTCGGATCTGAAGTCAGGACCTAGCAGGCCCAATTCATGAATGGATGAGTGTGAGCACAGCAACCTCTAGCCAATGAAGCTATCAGATGGATCCCAAGTGCTGAGATCCAGCCCCAGTTTTGGCCAAAACAGTGATACATGGATAAGCAGATGATGGTATACAAATAAATACATATTGGAAAGGAGCTCCAGATCTGTCTGTTTAGGATTGAATGAAACCTATTGTGATGTTCCTACCAACTCTTAGTCATTTATTATACTGCCATTGAAGTAATATTATTCTTTTCATGTTCAATAAACTATTAATTAAGATCAATCCGCATGATAGGATTATTGCATCCAATTTTAGACTAGACTGAAACATGAAGTACTCTTTCAATAGGTATTCCTATGCACAGGAATGAGTCTCTTGTAACATCCTTCCATTGGTAGATGTCAGGACCTGGATTTGAACCCAGGGCCTATGTTGACAGGTAGGCCTATGGCTTCCCTGATAGTCCACCAGCCTTCAGCAATGGCTGGTCAGGTCCAATTGTAGCTGTGTCATTCAGACCGAGGATGGTCACCTTGCAAAGAAAAAAATGTAAACCCCCAGCTCTATGCAGCTCAGCACACTTTGTGGTATCCTACTTTTTTTTTCTTCGTGCAAGCGCTCTGGGCCTAAGAGCCCAAGACCGGCTATAGGTCCAAAAGTTGTACCCCAGCCTAGAGCGATCGAAGCTGAGGCAGGGTTGCACGACCTGAGTTCAAACCCCATGTTGGCAAAATAAAGAATAAATTAAAAAATTAATTAATCATTTAACTAAAATAAAAAACAAAGCTCCCTGGTTTGGAATTTCTACTAGTTTTCTTTCCTAGCCTTGGATTTGAACTCAGGGTCTTGGTAAATATGTCACAATGTGAGGGAAAGTGCAGAGTTGCCACTACTTGAGATCAAACCCTGTGCAAAGCCAAAAATAAAAAAAAAAATTGTTACTGAGATCGGCAGGGGGAGTAGATGTGGAGATGGGAGGGAAGGGATGTTATGGGGAAAACAAAGGAGGAGGCAACAATGTTCAATAGGAAATATACTCATTACCTTGCTCATTTAACTATAACCCATCTGTATAATATTTTTACAATAAAAAATGAAATAAGTCATGCTCAGAGAAGCATTTTGGGGGTAAGGGAAAAATGTCTGAATAGATGTACAAAATTCTACACTGCTATTTTTTAATGTTCAGTATGGAACTGAATAAGCATAACTGCTTGATTAAAAAAATTAAGTCACTGTCTTGGAACTGGGGACTATTTCCAGCATTGGTGGGATTTGATCTCACATTCCAGGTAACTCTTTTGCACTACGGATGAACGCAAAGCTAACTGTACTGGAGGAAAAGAAATTCAGGCTAGAGTTCTGAATGAAGGATCTGCAATGGAAAAAATATTTCTATATATGTGTAATATATGATATATTTACATACGTATGTTTATTACATATTATGATTTTTATTGATTTTTGTATTTATTTTATCTTATACATTTTATAGTTTATTGAATTTAGAATTATTATACACATAATATTTATTATGTTTTGTACATCTATTATGAAATTATACAAAATAAATTAGGTCATTGACTCGTTTTTCATTAATACTTTATTAAGTGTTGAAACATCATACATAATTAAATGGAGGCATTAGTCACAGTCATCACATGTTTAGAGTCTCTCCCAAATGTGAGCTTTGCCTTATTTATCTTTTGACAACTTCCTCAGGGATTTCTTTAGATGATTTATACTCAGAAGCTTTTTCTTTTTTTTTTTTTTTTTAATTGTATTTTATTTTATTTGAGAACATACTGTACAGGGGGGCTACAATTACATGGGCAGGATAATGCATACATTTCTTACCAAGCATTGCAGCCTCCTCCTTTGTTTACCCTTCACTTCCCTTCCCCGCCTCCCCCCTCCCCCCACCCAATTTTACCCCCCTCCCCCCCCCACACCGACATTGTAAAGCTGGTTTTGACATGACATTTTTTACTTCTCATTGTTGCAACAGGTCCACCTGAATCCTTAAACGACTTGTTTGTCCCCATCTCCTCCACATGTTATACTGACATCAAATATAGTGAAAGCGGGGGTTACACTGTGGGGGAGGGACATACAAAGCAACAAAGAAATAATCTTATAAATGCGTTAGAAACACATGCATGAAAGAAACGAAAACATTAAAATACATATTTAAGGGTTCATTTTCCTAACATCACATTATCTGACCTTTTCCGCTTGACTCATACCTATACTAGATATTGCAAATAAGGGAAACCATGGGACCTATGCTTCTTTGGGCCTGGCTTACTTCACTTAATATAATTTTTTCCAAACCTTTCCATTTCCTAACAAATGGGGAAATGTCATTCTTTCTGATGGAGGCATAGAATTCCATTGTGTATATATACCACATTTTCTTGATCCATTCATCTACTGAGGGGCATCTGGGTTGGTTCCATATCTTAGCTATGGTAAATAATGCTGCAATAAACATAGTTGTGCTGGTAGCTTTAGTGTGGTCTTGTTTGTAAACATTTGGGTAAATGCCCAAAAGTGGGATTGCTGGATCATAGAGAAGATCTATGTGAAGTCTTTTGAGGAACCTCCATACTGCTTTCCAAAGTGGTTGAACAAGTTTACATTCCCACCAACAATGAAGTAAGGTTCCTTTCTGTCCACATCCCCTCCAGCATCTGTTGTTGTTAGAGTTCTTGATTTTTGCTGTTCTAACTGGAGTGAGGTGATATCTCAATGTTGTTTTGATTTGCATTTCTTTTATGGCTAGGGATGTTGAACATTTCTTCATGTGTCTATTGGCCATCCTTGTTTCTTCTTCAGAGAAGCTTCTCTTTAAGTCTTTCGCCCACTTATTTATTGGGCAGTTGATTCTTTGAGGATTTGTTGTTGGGGGATTTATACTCAGAAGCTTTTTCTTAAGGATAGGCAAGTTGTGGGATAAAATTGTAAGGGTGGGGGTGGGAATGTGGCTTAGTGGTATAGAGCTTGCTCAGCATGCATGAATGCCAGCGTTTGAATCCTCAGTGCCACATATTCAGAAAAACCTAGAAGCTGTGGAGTGGCTCAAGTGATGGAACGCTAGAATTGAGAAAAAGAAGCTCAGAGACAGTACCCAGGCCCTTAGAACAAGGCCCAGGACTGTGTGAAACAATAGGGCAGATGCCAGTGGCTCACAACTGGAAACCTAGCTTCTCAGGAAGCTGAGATCTGAAGACCACAGTTCAAATACAGCCTAGGCAAGGAAAGTCTGTTAGACTCTTATCTCCAATGAACCACAAAAAGACCACATGTGGCGCTATGACTCAAGTGGTAGAGTGTTCACCTTGAGCTGATGGGCTCAGGGACATTGCCCAGGTTTGATTTTGAGACACACAACTGGAAAAAGTGACGGTCAATCAAATTACTTTTCCTATTTGCTGATTAGGAGAACATGCTCTGGAAATGAACGCTGAGGTACACCAGAATTGGAGTCAGAGCTCCAGGTTCAAGTGTAGTACATCCATATGCCCAGCCTCTTAGACTCTAGCATTACAACATTGTGTCCTACAGGGTTCTGAAATGTCCATTGTTGAAAGACTTAATATGCTCCCCAAGCCCTTTGTGATAAGCAGTTGACTTGTATTGTCAATATCATTACAATTATGAACCTAGCACAGCACCAGTACCTCACACCTGTCATCCTACCTCAGGAGGCTGAGGTCTGAAGATCACAGGGTGAAGCCAGCCAGGGCAGGAAAGTCTATGACACTGACACTCTTACTTCCACTGCTGAAATGTCAGAAGTTCAAGAGTTTCCTGTATTTCCCTTGGTGATAAAATGCTTGCACTCTAAATGTTCTCTCTATTACTTGAGCCACAGAACAAATTCTGGCTTTTTCTGTGTATGTGCTACTGAGGAATCGAACCCAGGGCTTCTTGCATGTAGGCAAGAACTCTCTCAGTTATCCACATTCCCAGCCTCCTCATCTTTTTTTTTAAATGGTAGTTTTTACATAAGTATGCTACCATTTTATGTTCCCAAGGTTAATTTTCTGAATATCGGTTACTTCTAAGAAACCTCATCTTCTCTTTCCCTGCCTGGTTTGTGCTGTTTCTGCATTGGCCTCATTATAAAATGTAAATAAAGGCTGCTGAGGGTGATCTGCTTTAGCTGGATGGCTGCACAGATTGTTCTGTATGTCTGTTTGTTGCCAGTTCCAGACCTTGAACTCAGGATCTGGGCACAGTCGATGAGCTGCTTTTGCTTAAGGCTAGCTCTCTACAACTGGAGCCATATGGCCATACTTCTGGCTTGTTGGCACTGAAGTAGGAAAGGGGGCTCAAGGACTTTTCTGCCTAAGGTGACTTTGACCATGATCCTCCTATCACAGCCTTGTAAGTATCAAGGAGGAATGCTGAGAGCCACTTGTGCCTGCCTAATCACTGGTGTTGATGATGTTCTTGGACAGACAGGTGAGTTCCCTATCCTCAGGTTTAAGTGGTGGGAGCTGGAGCCCATAGTTCGAATCCTGATCCTGCCACCTTAAAATGGCAGGAGATCCTAAGTAACTCATTCCTATCCATATGAATACCAATGGAATGTGATGTTTGTCATGATTGAATGGGCAATCCTTGAATCATTCTAGGATAAAATCATACACAATTATATTATAGGACACTGATCGATTTTAATTAATAACTTATGAAGGATTTAAACAATCACATTCATTAAATAGAGGCAAAATGAAATACCTATGAATTGGGCATCACATAGTATAGAGATGCCATTTTTTATTCCAGTGCTTTCTTTAGTTAATCGGAATGTAGTTTAGTATAGGAATCTAGGATATATTAGACCTGACCAGAAAATCAATTATTCATTTTATCAGAAATGCTTATAGCGAATTGTAGAGGTAAATTCAAATTACGTATATTTGAAGGCAATGCTTGGTTAGTCCTCTTTTCACATTTCCCATTCCCTTCATGAGAATAATACACATTTTAAGGAAATACTTAGAATGTTTTGGAGAGATAGGTTGATTTTAAACCAATGAGGTAATCTATGATGCATAATGTTACTTTATATCTAGAAAATCTAAATTCTTACTTTATCATTTTCCTTAGGCTTTATATTCAGATTTAATCTCTGATGGGTGACAAAGATTTAAACAATTTTTAACAGTGGCTAAATTTAGGTTGAGGAATTTAGGTACAATGATACTCATGCAGACAGGCCTCATCAATCATGAGACCCTGATATCCAAATGTTAACCAATGCTTATTGTTGCCATGCTTATGAGATTTAGTGTATTATAAACAGTGGCTATTAGAATTTTTTTTGTAATCAACACCATTTCATGGGTTAGGAAGTACAGTGAAACATTACACTCAGAACAAAATTTAAGGAGGCATCCAAAATTAGTTACCAAGATTTACATCATTTAACACAATGTTTTTTTTAAAAAGCAAGCTAAAGGAAATAATTAATGAAAAAAATCAACATTTACAATAAATACAGAATCAGTATCACTGATTTTTCTTTTTTATTGTGAAAATACTATACAGAGGGGTTACAATTACATGGGTAAATAATGAGTACATTTCTTATCAAACATTGTAGCCTCCTCCTTTGTTTTCCCTTCCTATCCCTTCCCATTCTCCTCCCGCATCCCCATCTTCCCCCCCCCCCAAAGTTGTAAAGTTCATTTTTGACATAACGACTTGTATATCTCATTGTTGAAATGGATCCACCACTATGCCTATTTAAACGATTTGTTTTTTCCCTTCCCCTCCACAAATTATACCGACATCAAATACTGTGAAAGCACAGGTTATACAGTGGGAGAGGGACATACAAACAAGAGAGAAATCATCTTATAAATGTGTTAGAAAAAATCGCATTAAAGAAAAAAAAAACATTTGAATATATATCTTAGGGGTCATTTCCCTAACATCAACTTATCTGACCTTTTCTGCTTGACTCAGATATATTCTAGTTATTGCAAATAGGGGAAACTATAGGACATATGTTTCTTTGGGCCTGGCTTACTTCACTTAATATCATTTTTTCCAAGTTTTTCCATTTCCTAACAAATGGGGCAATGTCATTCTTTCTGATGGAGGCATAGAATTTCATTGTGTATATATACCACATTTTCTTGATACATTCATCTACTGAGGGACATCTGGGTTAGTTCCATATCCTAGCTATGGTCAATAAGGCTGCAATGAACATAGTCATGCTGGTAGCTTTAGTGTGGTCTTGTCTGTGAATATTTGGGTAAATGCCCAAAAGTGGGATTGCTGGGTTATAGGGGAGCTCTATGTGGAGTTTTTGAGGACCCTCCATACTGCTTTCCAAAGTGGTTGAACAAGTTTACACTTCCACCAACAATGCATTAAGTTTCCCTTGTGTCCACATCCTGTCCAACATCTCTTGTTACTAGAGTTCTTGATTATAGCCATTCTAATTGGGGTAAAGTGGTATCTCAATTTTAACCCAGTTGCAATACGGCTTACATGATGACTTTTCTGGTTATATGTTTAGTTAGGTCTTGATATTTAGTTGGGGAAGTTATGTTCTTTCATATATTTATTTGTCAGATCAAAGAGGAAATGAATTACTTGCCAGAGTCAACATTCCGCTACTTTGCCAAAGTTTCAAATAAGCTCGAGTAACTTGGGTCTTTTTCTGGATCTAAATAAATAGGTGTGCAATTTTTTCAGTGCTAGAAAGATTTTGACCATCATTTATTGAACTAGAATTTTCCAGTAACTACTTCTCTCTTTTCATGAGATTTTTTTTAAATTCATTTATATCATGTGTTGAAGTTTTCCTTTAGATAACCCACAATCAGTCTTCTACAAAGTGTAATTTGGAGTAGTTTAAAATTATGTAGACTCAAGTACACTGTTCAGATTGTGTTAGTTGCATATTTTTTCTTGTTATAGCAGTAGGTATTAGTTTTCAATATGGATATTATTGGACCTATTCATAGCATTTCTCAATTTTTAAAGTATGTCATGATTTCGTTATTTTATTCTTTTAAATATGTGCAGATCTCACTCCACATACAGTTACATTTGTTTTAAACAATTTTATCCATTTAAGGGATTTGCTATATTAGGTTCATCTAGATTAATTTAATTACAAATTAACACAACCGTATTTCTGAGACACAGTTATCTTTATTGCTCTTCTCTAAGTTAACATGTTTTTGAGTTATTTGTGTTTTCCAAAAAAACCCGACACAACAGGGTTTTGTTCCTGGGGGAGTTCTACTTTGTTGGTTGTTTTTCCAGTTGTGGTGACATCAACATATGTGTGCATTTTATTTCAATTTTTTTTGTGTCTATATTTTGTTTTATATAACAGAAAGTACAAAAAGAATCAGTGATTGAGAACTTTTCCAAATAGAATTCTAAGAGAGACACTTGAAGCTTTGTGACAACTGGGAATTGGCAGGTCATCAAAGAGGAGGGGTTAGCAGAATAACAGACACATTGTTTGACATGATTTTAATTTTTCCTCCTCTTGCCTCACTATTTCTAATAGTATTACTTCAAAGTCTTTAGTGGAAAGAAAATAATTTTGTCTGTATGAACTCAGAATTTTTGGTTCAGTTGGGACACACTACACATTCATATGTCATTTTAACTTTAAAATCTTCTTTCCTTCGTTTAAAATCACAGATGTGAATTTATAAGGCTAAAATAGCATCTACTAATTCATATGAAATGTTTCACTTCACACTATATATAATATAGACTCTAACAATAATAGTGAGTAATATAGTATATAATAATTGACTTTGTGGAAAGTCAATTACATTGGATTTTTGTAAGATACTTAGTAATAATGAAACTTATATTTGATTCTATTAAAAAACTCACAGTTACATCTAAACTAATGCTGAAAAAGTAAGATTGTTTCTTGGAAAAAGCCAGAAGTTTCAATAAGCTTGCTTTTTTAAAATTGTCTTGGATCTGGGCTTTGTTGACTCATGCCTATAATCCTAGCTACCCCAAAGTCTGAGATCTGAGGATAGTGGTTCAAAGCTTGTGCAGAAAAGTCTGTGAGACTCTTATCTCCAATATAACTCTTGAAAAATTGAAATGGCACTGTGGCTCAAGTGGTATAGTGGTATCCTTGAGCTGAAGAGCTGAGGGACAGTGCCAAGGCTCAGAGTTCAAGTCCCATGACCGACCAAAAAATTGACATATATTTTTACTTTATTATTTCATGATTTTTTATTGTAAAAATACATACAGAGGGTTGACAATTATATGAATACCGTAATGAGTACATTTCTTGTCAATCATCGTTGCCTCCTCCTTTGTTTCCCCTTCCCATCCCTTCCCATCTACCCCTCTGCACCCCCCTCACTCCACGCCAAAGTTATAAAGATTGGTTATCAACATAACGACTTGTACATGTTATTGTTGCAATGGGTCATCCTGTATCTCAATTGTTTTTTCCCTTCCCCTCCCCAAATTATACCAACGTCAAATAGACTGAAAACAGGGGTTATACCTTGGAGTAGGAACATTCAAAGCAACAGAGAAATCATCTTTTAAATATGCTAGAAACCATAGCAAGAAAGAAAAACAATTTGAGTCCTTACCATGGGGTTCATTTCGCCTAACATCAACTTATGTGACCGTTTATGCTTGTCTCAGACATAAATTAGTTATTGCAAATAAGGGAAACTATGGGACCTATATTTCTTTGTGTCTGGCTTACTTCATTTAATTTAATTTTTTCCAAGTCTTTCCATTTCCTAACAAATGTGGCAATTCATTCTTTCTGATGGAGGCATAGAATTTCATTGTTTATATATACCATATTTTCTTGATCCATTCATCTACTGAGGGGCATCGGGGTTGGTTCCATATCTTAACTATGGTAAATAATGCTGCAATGAACATAATTGTGCTGGTAGCTTTAGTATGTTCTTGTTTTTGATTGCTTGGGTAAATGCCCAAAAGTGGGATTGCTGGGTCATCAAGGAGCTCTATGTGGAGTCTTTTGAGGAATCTCCATACAACTTTCCAAAGTGATTGAACAAGTTTACAATCTCACGAACATCCCATCCAGCTTCTGGTGTTATTAGAGTTCTTGATAATAGCCATTCTAACTGGAGTGATGTTATATTTCAGTGTTCTTTAGATTTGCATTTCTTTTATGGCTCCGGAGGTTGAGCATTTCTTCATGTGTCTATTGGCGATCCTATTTTCCTCTTCAGCGAAAATTCTCTGTAAGTCTTTAGCCTACTTATTTTTTGGGCAGTGGTTTCTTTGAGGATTTGTTGTTGGGCGATTTAATTTTTTGAGTTCCAGGTGTATTTTAGATATGAGACCCTTGTCCCTTTTATGGCTAGTGAAGATCTTCTAATACGTGGGCTTTCTATTGATCTTGCGAGCTTTGTCCTTTGCCATGCAAAAGCTCTGTAATTTCATACAATCCCATTTGTCCAACCTTTCTTTGATTTGTTGTATTCATGGGTCTCGATTAAGAAAATTTATTCCTTTTCCAAGGATACCTAGAGTATCTCCTATTTTGTCCTGTAATGTTTTTAGTGTGTCTGCTTTGACTCCGAGGTCTTGAATCCATTTGGAATTGATTCTGGTGCAGGGTGATATATAAGGATCTAGCTTTAGTTTTCTACAAATGATTAACCAACTTTGCAAACATTATTTACTGAAGAGGCTGTCTTTCTTCCATTCTATTTTTTAGGTCCCTTCTCGAAGATTAGGTGGCTATAGGTCTGTGTGTTCATTTTCTGGGTTTCCAATTCTATTCCATTGGTCCTGAGGTCTGTTTTTGTGCAAGTACCAAGCTGTTTTGATTACTATAGTTTTGTAGTACAGTTTGAAATTTGGTTTTGATATTCCTTCAGCACTATTGTTTCTGTTGAGGATTGTTTTTGCTATTCGGGGTCCTTTATTGTTCCATATGAATTTTTGGATTGCCTCTTCTATTTCCTTGAAGAATGAGGTTGGAATATGGATAAGTATCACATTAATTGATAGATAGCCTTGTTAGATAGCCTTGGGAAGTATTACAATTTTCATCATTTTGATCTTTCTAATCCAGGAGCATGGGAGTTTTTGCCACTTTCTAAATTCAGTTTTGATTTCCTTTTTCAGGTTTTTAAGGTTTTCATCAAAAAGGTCCTTCACTTCTTTGATTAAGTTAATTCCTAGGTATTTTATTTTTGTGGGGTATTATGAATGGAGTTGTTTTCCTAATTTCAGCCACGCTTTTCTCATTTTTGGCATACAGAAAAGTCATTTATTTCTGAGAGTTAATTTTATACCCTGCTACTTTGCCAAAGTTTTGAATCAGCATGAGTAATTTCTGAGTGGGTCCATGGGATTCTTTAAATACAAGAT
Organism: Dipodomys merriami; assembly: GCF_024711535.1. Classification (NCBI taxonomy): domain Eukaryota; kingdom Metazoa; phylum Chordata; class Mammalia; order Rodentia; family Heteromyidae; genus Dipodomys; species Dipodomys merriami. Next base: position 1,207,649 of record NW_027203571.1, read on the forward strand.
CATGTCATCTCGAAGAGGGAGAATTTTACTTCATCTTTCCCTATTTGGATCCCATTTTTATTTGCATCCTATTGCTGTAGATAGTCATTCTAATACTAGATTGAAGAGAAGTGGACAGAGTGGACATCCTTGTCTCCTATCTGAGTTAAGAGAAAATTGATTCAATTTTTCATCATTAAGTATAATGCTGGCTGTAGGTTTGTCATATACAGCCTTTATTGTATTGAGGAATGTTCTCTGGATTCATAGTTTTTCCAGAGCCTTCTTTATAAAGGGGTGTTGGATCTTGTCTAATGCTTTTTCTGCATCTATTGAGATAACCATGTGGTTCTCATCCTTGCACTTGTTGATGTAGTGAGTTACATTAATCGATTTACATATATTTAATCAGCTTTGCATCACTGAAGTAAATACTGATTGATCGTTGTGTATGATTTTTGGATGAAATATTGAAGTCGATTGGACAAAATTTTCTTGAGGTGTTTTACATCAATGCTCATCAAAAATTGGGTTTATACTTCTCTTTCTTTGATGAGTTCTTGCCTGGCTATGGGATGAAGATTATGATGGCTTCATAGAAAGAATTCTGTAGTGAACTTTCTCTGTCAATTTCATTGAAGAGTTTTTGGAGAATTGGTGTGAGCTCTGCTTTGAAGGCCTTGTAGATTTCCTTTGTAAATCCATCTGGTCCTGGGCTTATCTTAGATGGGAAGTTTCTTATTGGTCTTTCTATTCTATGCTTGATATGGTCATGTTACTTGATTTATCTCATCTTGGTTGAGTTTCTGCAAGTCAATATTAGCTAGGAAAATGTCCATTTCTGTCAGGTTCTCAAACTTATTAGCATAATGGTTTGAGAAGTATGCCCTTATACTGTTCTGAATATTGGTTGTTTCTGTGGTGATGTTTCCATTCTCATCTTTGAGCTTTTTTGGGTCTCTTGTCTTCTTTGTCTGTTAAGAATTGCTAAGGGTCTATCAATATTGTTAAATTTTTCGAAGAACCAATTCTTTGTTTTGTTGATTCTTTATATGGTGTTTTTGGATTCTAATTCATTTCATTCTGATTTAATTTTAATTATTTCTTTCCATTTCTTGGATTGGGGTTTATCTTACTGGTCTTTTTTAAGGAGGTTCAGATGTCTTATTAAATTGTTAGTTTCAGATCTCTCTAATTTATTGATATAGGAACTCACAGCCATAAATTTGCTTCTCTGTACTGCCTATGCTGTGTCCCAGAGGAGCTGGTAATTTGTGTGTTCATTTTTGTTGAATATCATGAACATTTGTATGCATTTCCTTTCTAATCTCTTCCATGATCCATTTTTGATTCAACAGTTTGTTGTTCAACCTCCATGTGTTACAGGACTTCAGTTGTGGCCTTTGCTGTTGAGTTGTAATTTTATTCCCTTGAATGCAGTTTCTCGCCCTTTACTGTGGTTTTGTTGGTTTTCTATGCGTAGGACATCTTTAAGTATCTTTTGTACAGCTGGTTTGGTGGAGATATCTTGCTTCAATTTTTCTTTGCAATGGACTGTTTTTATTTGACCTTTGGTTATGAAGGAGGGTTTAGCTGGGATCAGTATTCTTGGCTGATACTTATTTATCTTTAGGGCATGGCATACTTGATGCCAGGCTCTTGCTTTATTCATCTCTGCTGAGAAATCTGACGTTATTCTAATTGTTTTTCCTTTAGAGGCGATTGATCTGTTCTCCTTGACATCTTTAAGGATCCTTTCCTTGCTCTGAATTGATCCTGTGCAGATTACAATGTGACGGTGGGATATTCTGTTACGGGCTGGTCTATAGGGGGTTCTAATAGCTTCTTGTATCTGAATAGGCCTATCTTTGCCTGTTTGGGAAGTTCTCTGCTAGGATTCTGTTAAATAAATTTCCTGGACCATTAACTTCTGTCTCTAGGTGATCCTTTACACCAAGTATCCTCACATTTGCCTTCTGATGGTGTCTTCCAAATATTGAATAGATCATATTTCTAGGATTTGTCTTGGATAATTGTATGTTCTTTCTCTACAATATCCAGGCTGGCTTCAATCCCCGAGATTCGATCTTCTGCATGGTCTAACTTACTGTCAAGTCTTTCCACTTTGTTTTTTATTTCTCTTCCTTCTAATTGGTAAGCTTTGATGGCTCCAAATTCTTTGTTGGAGATTTGTTTTAGATATTGTTTCAACTTTAATTCCTTAATTTGGTGTTCAGTGTTTATTCTCAAATCACTTAGTTGATTGTTGATGGTTTCCTTGGACTCCAATTCCTTCTGTTGGTCTCCATTCATCATTCCTTTTGTGGTCTCTCTGAATTGTTTCAGCTGTCTGTTTATAGATTCCATGAATGCCTGTATTGATCTTCATCTATTCTCATCCCACTCTCTCAATTCCTGTATTACACTTTGATAAGTTTCCTCACATTTACACAATTCCTGTAATTCTCCATGACTGTTTTCAGACTTCTCATGTTATCCCTGTATTTCTCTTTGACTGTTCTCAGCCTGCTTATGCAATTCCTGTTTTAATCTTTAAGTAGCTTCCTAATGCTCACAAGATGCTGTATTAATTTTTGTTTGCCTCCTCTCACTCTCTATCAAACTCACTTTGAGTCCTTAGCAAGTTTTCAATCATTTCATTCACCATGTTTACCAGCAGTTTCTGTAGAGCTTTTGATAACTCTCCTCTGGATTATTCATTAACTATTCTGTCATCTGGTTATCATGAGTGGGAGTTCAGACACGTGGACTTGCCATATCTTTTGTGTTCTTCCAGCTTATTCTGCCAATTTGGTATGAAAATAACACCAATTTTGTGCTAGAATACTATTTTAAGTCAAGCATCAACCAAAGTCCTGTAGTCGCACAACCAAAATAGCTTCAAATACAATATAGTTCAACAGATACAATCTATTTAACATCAGACAACCATGGATTAATAAGTTACAAACAGCAAAGAAGGATTTGCCAAACCAGAACTTATTAACTATAGGTAAAAATGTGGGGAAAAATAGGACTATTGGGATCTGGACAGATTAAAGGAGATTAAATATAACCAAGTCCTAATCTCTGAGAGGGAAATGGATTGGGCAGAATGATTGGGGAGATATTTTAAAGAAAAAATGGAAAAACTAAAATTTATATTTAAGAAGTAAAACACTTACAATTTATGTAAGTTTCAAGAAATGATATTGAGAGAAGAAAAGAATAGGATGAGAAGAAGGGAGGACAGAAAGGAGATATGAAAAACTAAAAAATAAAAATAAATTAAATTGGTTGCTAGAAAATTATGTAGGTATAAAGAGATAAGACTGCTCATAAAGAATTTAAGCCTAAGAGGTTGTGAATTGAGTAATAAATTTCTGGATTAATTATGTACGAAATGGGGGATAAGGTATAATAATTGACAACAGGTATATATCTGGGATGAGCTGAACAGCAATTAAGGCATGCAAAAAAGAAAGAGAAAATATGAAAACAATAAAAAGACCAAAAGTTCAAAAGATATTAAACACACACATGCACATACACCAAAAATACAAATTATGAGAAAAAAAACATTCACAGAAAACACTTTAAAAAATTAAAATTAAAAAAAAAATCATAAAAGAGTTCTTTGGTTTTTTGAGGTTTTTTGGGGAGGGGGCGGGGAATGGAAAGAACCTGTATCGCCCCTGTGTCCATACCAGTCTCTTGGTCCAGTCTCTGGTCTGTTTGTGGTGCTTGGTTTTCCTATGGCTTGATTGGTTTCTTAAGTCAGTTTGTTTGGGCAGGCAGAAAATGCTCTGTGTTAGGCAGGATGTCGTGATCCTCCTCCCAGGTTAGTTCAATGGGAGAGAGATCTGCTTTGAGTATTCCAAAAGAGGGAAGTGGGAATTTTCTCTAGTTTGGAGATGCTGTGATGAGGCTGGGTTCTGGGTAGGGTTGAGGCCTTTCAGCAAACAGTAGCTTTTCCCTGAAGGGCTACCTCTTGAGACACAGAGTCCAGCTTCGAGCCATTCTCAGAATTTATTTTTACTGAATTTCAATTGTTTGTCTAGGCTGCTGTAGGGAGGGGCAGACTCTGGCTCTGTTTACAGGGTGAAGAAAGTCGCTTCTGTGAGGGCAGAGCTCTCTCTGCCTGGGCGGGGTGACTTTCCTCTGGGTGGAACTGAGCCTGGCAGGTCACTTTTAATTCCTGTGATTTGCAAAATGACTCTTGTTTTCTTCCAAGGCCTGAATTGGAGCTAGCTGCTCAGCAAGGCCTTTGTCAGTATCAAAGATGGAGATCTCCAGTGGTGGTAGGGGAGAGGGCTGGCATTCCCACCTTTTTTCCCTGAGAGGGCGTGAGGATTTCAGGGTTCTACTCATGTCAGAATCTTGGTTCCTGGGCCCTCTCTGGTCTGCAATCTGAAGCATGAAGGTATCTGCTCTTTCTCAGTCCTTAGTGGTATTGAGTAGAATCCACTCCTCCGCTGTGTCTGGCACCTTTGTCCTGGGATCTTTCTGTTGTAGGGATGATGGCTATGGCCGCCAGTGCTGCCGCTGCAGCCACTCTAGGCACGGCTACTAGCAAGTGCTCAGATCTGTCTCCTTGTCTGGATTTTCCCCCTCTGGCCACACTCTCTGTACTGTGATGGCACATTTGGTGTGATTCTCTACCCTAGGCCTGTTCACTGGAACACTAAAACTGCTTTCTATGAGAGACATTGTTTAGCCTCCAGCTTCTTCTCCATCTTCCTCAGAACTCCCTTAACACTTTATTATGACATGATATTGTGACATCATATTGACATTGTGGTATTACTCTACCATTCTGTTTTCACAAACCTTTTATGACATCACATGTTAGAAAATTCATGGGTTATAGGACCTCTAGCTCCTTCCTGGAATTCTTATCCTCATTGTAAACTAGTAGCAATTGAAATCAGACAGGTGATTGTAATATTACAAACTCATAATGACATCACTATTCCATGGGTGACCTCATGACCACGGTAATATCACAAACCTATTGCATCATCACATTGCCATTGTGACATCACCATCACATTGTGACGTTTTAATCGGTTATGACCTTTTAGCACCTTTGAAACAGCCTATGGCATTTGTGACAAAAAAAAAGTTCAGTTGTTTACCCATATAATCATTGTGGCCTAACAATTGAGATCAGTTATACCATTGTAATATTACAAACCCTTCGAGGCAGAATCACCAGTGTGACATCATTAACTGGTCCTCTCCTCATAACTTGGACATTATGCCCTATTGATACATAGGCCATTTTTGATCTCATAATCTGTTTTTTACTTATTTCAGGTATGACATGTGATATTAGAAATGCACTCTGATATCATGAAAATTATGTCATCACTCTGTCAGATATCATGAACATCATGTCACATTGTGACATTACATAATTATTGGGAGTTCATAATGTTTAGGCCAATGCATGACTTTGTACATCTCACAATCCCATTGTGAATTTATATTCTCATTTGGAGTTAAGGAAAATTAAAGCCTAGCATGCCATTTTGACATCATCAATCCATTGTGACATCATAAAACTATTGTGACCTCATCACCATTATGGCATCAACTAATTATGACATCAAAATTTTATTATGACTTTATATTGTGACATCATATTGCCATTGTGATATCACTGTCCCATTGGATTTTGCAAACCTATTATACCCTCATAACATTTTACGAAATTCGTGGCCTTTGACACTAACTTGTAAACTCGTATACTTATGTTACATAAAGTACAAGACAATCTAATGAGGCACATTGAGGATAACTTTATTTACGCTAGCAATGGGCCTGCATTTACCTTGTCCTGGACTGTACACTCAGTGACAAGCCAGCCCCAACCACCAAATTTCAGACCTCCAATGGGCAACCCTGCACATAGTTAATTAGTCTGCAAACCACCAACCCCCCAAATTATCATCTCCAAAACTCCATACTTCAATAGGTAAGTCTTTTTTCGATTTTTCTTACTCCCTCCTTTTTTATAGACATGTCCTTCATTTCCCTTTTTCCCTTCCATCATTTCCTTCTTCTATTTAGGCTTCTCGACTATCCACAGGCCTACAATTCTCTGGCCTGGTGGCCAATTGGCATCCTACCCCTCCTGCACTCCCTCAACTTCCTCTTCTCCCAAGTTTTTCCCCTCCTGCTATCTCACCACTTCCTTCCTTCCAGGTCTTCACTTGATTTTCTCCAATTCCATTGCTATGACCATGCAGCCTATATATAGGTTGAAGCCCTCTATCACTCCAATGGGTCTCCTGCCTAACAGTTTTCAACTATCACTTCATGAACTGCACATTCCTCAATAACTTCTTCACAGCTCATTTGATGATGACATACTACCCCCTCCAGCAGCATACCCTGTCCCTTTTGGTGGCATGACTCATGCACTCCTGTGGGCCAGGACATGGGGCCACATTGATTAGTGGGTCATGCTGATTATTAGGGCTTTGCTGCTTTGTACATCCCCCATGGGTTTTCATGTCCAATCAAATCCTTGATTCCTTTCTACCAAGTCCTAAAAATTCCCATATCTCTACCCAATGAACAGGCTTAAAATGTAAATTTAATTGTAAACAAGTAAATTATAGAAACACACTAGTTATTACTAATTAATACTTAGTAAGTCTTATCCTTAAGGGATCCTTTGAGTGTCTGCACAGTCCATCTTGTAGCCTTCTCTATATATGGGTCGACTGCCTATTTCACTAGAGACTGATGGATCTAGTGCTGTTTTCGTACTAATATAATAGGCAACAGTGAAGTTAGCATGACTAAGTAAGGTCCTTGCTATTTCGGTTCCAATTCAGGAGCATGATGCATTTTACCCATACCAGCTGTCCAGGCAAGGAAGAGTGGGTGGAGTTTCTTTTTTCCTTTTTTTAACTCAATTTCTTAGTTTATTTCATTTACTTGAGGTCTAGCTTTTGAATTTAATGTTGAACTTATACTTGCTATAGAATAAACTACATTACTCTCCCCAAAGAAATTTTCCTTCCAACTGGATTTAATTTCTTATTTTATATTTGAACTTTTTTATCGTCATGCTAATAGTTATTTATTTTTAAACGCTTTTTATTATTATCTTTAAGTAGTTGTACAAAGAAGTTTCCATTCTACAGAACAGTATATGAATACAAGGTGTCTGACAACATTGTCACTCATCCCTCATAAAACTTCCCTTCTCACACATTTTGTAAAAATTGAGATAGGTGATTACATATATTTCACATTTCTGTGGAATTGTGATAGTTAAAGTCACAAATACATTTTAACCTTGACTAGGCAAATTATTGTTATCATGGTCTAAAGTTTGTTAATTCTATGAGCTTTGACAATTGTAATTATTTTTCCTACCTCAGATAATGTTTACATTTTTTCCTTTTGCTTAGTGTAGGGTATTCCCTCTTTACCTCTTTCCCAATCATCCCTCCCTTCCCATCACTGTGTTTGTCTTGCTTAGTTATTTTTCTTGTATGTCCAGTGCAGCTGATGGGCCACTTTGTTGTATGTTGTTCCATTTTCCACTTATTGTGTTCCTCCTCCTGGCTTCTCTCCATTGCGTGCATATTTCTACTATCTACATGGTCAAGAACATGGAATCATTAATGGTGATACAACAAAATGAGTGGCTGTCCTTTGTTTCTCAAGTCCTGTTTATTTTGTCATACCTTCTTGCATTTTGGCTTTAGAATCCACATATCAGGTAGACCCTGTGCCATTTGTTTGTTATTCTTGGCTTACCTCACTCAAATAATTTGGTCGAGTTCCATTCATTTCCCTGAAAATGCCATTATTTTGTCCTTTCTAAAGGCTGCATAGTATTCCACTTTATATAGGTACCACAATTTTTGGATCCACTTATCAGTAGTGGCTAATCTGGGTTGTTTCCAAATCTTGGCTAATGTGAACAGTGCTGCAATAATCATTGACATGTGTGTCTTTTTATACTGGTTCCTGTGGTTCAGAGTAGGTGCCTACGAGTGGTATGGCCAATTCATAAGAGAGGTCGATATTTAGCTTTCTGAGGTACCTCCAGAATGCTTTACAAAGTGGTTATATTAATACACATTACCGCCAGCAATGCAGTAATGTTTCTCTTTCTTTGCATCCCTTCCAGCATTTGTCATTGGCTGAATTTAGGATGTGGGCCAATCTGAATGGAGTAAGGTGGTATCTCAGAGTTGTTTTTATTTGCATTTCCTTTACAGCCAGGGATTATGAACATTTCCTCACTTGTTTCTGTGCTGTTTTTTATCTCTTCTTCTGAGAAGTCTCTCTTTAGCTCCCTTGACCATTTCAAGATTGGTGTGTTAGATTTGTGAAGAGGTAGTTTCTTGAGTTCACCATATATAATGGCTATTAGACCCTTGTCTAATCTATTGCTGGTTAATAATTTTCCCAATTATTTGACTTTCCTTCTAGTTTGGTTGCTATTTTTGTTTGTGCAGAAACTTTTTATTTTAAGGTAGTCCCATTGAGTCATTCTCAAATTTGTTGTGACCCTGGGCATCTCTTCTGGAAGTTCCTGCCTATGCCTATAAGTTAAAGTGTCTCTCATACTCAGTCCTGCAGTAGTTTCAGAGTTTCAGGCTTGATGTTAAGGTCTTTAATCTATTTTGAGTTGATGTGAGTGCACTGTGATAGGCTAGGATCTACTTTTAGTTTTCTGCATGTGGCCAGTTTTCCCAACACCAGTAGTTGAAGAGGTGGTGCTTCTTTCACTGTATATCTTTGGCTCCTTTGTCAAATATCAACTGACTGTCCATATGCGGCTATATTTCTGGGTCCTCTAACCTGTCTCATTTATTTTTGGGTTTCTTTGTGTGCCAGTTCCAAGCTGTCTTTTTTATTATGACTCTATAGTATAGCTTGAAGTCCTGTAACATGAACCGTCCTGCATTCTTTGTTTTGACTAAAATTGTTTTGGCTATGCTAGGTCTTTTGTTGTTCCATATGAATTTTTGGAATATTTTCTCTATTTCAGAGAAGTAGGTCACTGGAATTTTAATGGAAATAGCATAGAATGCGTTTATTAATTGGCAGTATGGCCACTTTCACCATATTAATTCTGCCTATCCATGAATATGGGAAATCTTTCAATTTCCTGGTATCTTCTATTGTCAAAGTCTATTGCCTTGGGGTCCCTAGGTAAGGGTAACAAAATCACCAGGACGCAGAGGATGCAGAGTGCAAAGAACAATTGCCACTGCATGCTGTGCTTTATTGTTAGTGAGTATTTAAAGACAAGGAAGCATGATCTTGGCCAAGATTTGGTCAGAAGACATTCACACAAAAATTGCAACAGATACATTTTTACTTGACCTATGAGACAATGTCTTGGTATATAATTATATAAACTATTTTAGAGCAAACTCAAACCACTTCTCCAATCTCAGGAAAATGCTTGACCAACTGTTAATCTATGCTTAAGCAAGCAGAAGAGCTACTTCCTCGGCTCCCAGGAGTCTGTGACATGTGTTTTGAGATAGGGAGAGAGAACATTTTCCCTCTCTAGCCCAGCATGCCAAGAGCTTTCCTAATCCCAAACACAGTCCTCAGATAATCCTGAGGCTGGAGCCTGTATCATTCTGCCCCCTCAACATAGACCCCGAGTCTTCACAATTTCTTTCTTTTTTCTTTTGTTTTAAAAGTAAAGCTTTCCACAAGGAAAAAAAGCTTTCCACAAGCTGGCATTGGTTTCATAAAAATCAAATATAACCACACAAGTGCAAACAGAATAATAACAATCATAATTCCCAAACCACTAGCAGTATGTGAAATGCTTTGTAGTATTCCTTTCAGATATAAACCTTCCAACTGTTTAATAAATGTATCAGCAATATTAGAAGCACCATCATTTGCAGATTGTTTACAAATAATATCATGTACATTAAATTGTAATTGAGCAATCAATTGAGCAGCAGTAGAATTTCCTCATAAATACTGCTGTATTACATTCCAATCATGTATAGATTTATTATATTTTACATTAGTAATGAAAAAGGTAGTAGAATTCCAATCACATTTTAACAATAACTGTTTTTCCACAACCAATAACTTTTTTCCTAACCATCCCACTGTCTGTTTAAGAATATTAATCTGTGTTTTTAATCGAGCATTAATTTTTACCTCTGAGACCCACAATTTATATGAATCCCGGTGCCATTCTTTCACAAAGTGTTGTTTGTAAGGAAGTGTGTAGGGCAATTCCAGACACCATAGCACCAGTGGTAATAGCAATTAAGCTTAAAATCACAGCTATAATGGCTCCAATCATACGTTTTGTACGTTTTAGTAGTTTGGTAAAAAATTCAATAACAACACTATCCAAAGAATTTTGGGACCATTCTCTTCCTAATTTAACAGGTAGCCAAATACGAGTTCTTTGTTGTAATATCATAGTACTATCACTGTCATTAAAATTAAGAGACGAATTAACGCAAGAATACAGGCGACAATTAAAACAAGAAATAGTAGTGGAAAATGTAAAATTTCCCACTAAAAATACATAAGGCAGAGGTACACAGGAAGTTACATTATAAGATTTGTACAAAGTAAAATTATAAGTGGACGCAGAGTTCGCCATCCCCAAAAATGATCCTTTTGATAGCATCACGGGTGTCAGTGCCTCTGCGACCTTCCAAAGATGAGTCTGAACAGCAGTGGGTGCAGCCATGAAAGCCCATCAAGCATCTGCAATGCCTCCATCTCCCCAGGCCATCAATCGACCTTCAGTAAGCGATCCATTAATGGCATCCAGCATCCTAGTAACATTTGATAATTCACATCTGGTAATATTCCATTCTGAACATGTGTTAATAAACTCTCCAAAAGGTCTCCAATTAATAAAATTATTGAACATTTTTCCAAATGTTCCTCTACACTCTTACCACACAAAAGGCTGATATTTTAAATTAATATAAGTAAAATTAGGGCACATAGGTAAGGATATCTCGCCATCATAGGTGATGCTTTCCCAGCTACTATTAATGGACTAAGTAGTTAATCGCTGCAGCTGTGTTTTAGAATTGGAAGTGTGTTTCCCAGGTAAAACCCAATGTTGCCAATTCATAACAAAACATGGAGGAGGCCCCAGACGAACAGTCAACGAATGAGTATAGTAAGTAATATTTAAAAAGCTATCATCATCCTTATTGTAAAATGTCAAATTATTCCAAGGAGGAGATAAAACAGCAGGAACATTATAGACGGATATATCCATGTCTCCCCAAACAACAGGTTCCAATAAAGGAGAGTAAGGAACAAAGGCCCAATAACTCACATAAGCATTAGCATGGACAGAGTTTACAGTAAGCAGGGCACAAATGGCCAGGAACAAGTTCTCAGCCGTGACAGGTTTACCAGTGCGTTGTAACATCTTTTGACCTTCTGCAGTCAACTTTTTAACCTGCCCCCTGGTGCGCAGTGGGGATTTCTTTTTTCTCAACTGGTGGCCGATTCCTTGCAGGATACAGGGCTGTCCTGATTGGGCTGTGTCTGTATCCATTGGGGAGGAAGTCAGTATTGTTTGCCATCCTTTGTAGACACAAAACCTTATCCTTGCCCCTTATTGGATAATTTTCCTAGTTGACATTCTGCTTTCAATGTAATCTTAATCCATGTGGGAGTGTTTAAATAAGGTTTTTTGGTATTTGTTCAAAATGGTGCTCAGCTCTAGTTAAAATATCTCCTTGTGGTAAGTTTAAAAAGTTAAGAACAAAAAGAGCTTGATGTAAAATTATTTTAGGATTTTGCATGGAAAACCACAAAATATCCAAGAATACTGTACCCAGCTAAACTCTCCTTCATAACTGAAGGCCAAATAAAAACCTTCCATAGCAAAGAAAAATTGAAACAATACATCTCCACCAAGCCAGCTTTACAAAAGATTCTTAAAGATGTCCTACACATAGAAAACCAACAAGGCTACAATAAAGGCCAAAAAACTGTACCCAAACTGAGAATCCAAGAACCATAGGAAGAACACAGTTTTCACAACCCCCAAGAAGATGGATAACATGGCAGGAACTCCCAAATACCTCTTCGTCCTATCTCTTAACATTAACGGACTTTACAATTAAGCGACATAGACTTTCTAGTTGGATTAAAAAACAAGGTCCTTCTATCTGCTGCCTTCAGGAGTCACATCTTGCCCATACAAACAAACACATTTTCAATGTTAAAAGCTGGAACAAAATCTACCAAGCAAATGGCCCCCATAAACAGGCGGCAGTTGCAATCCTAATATCAGATAAAATAGACTTCCGATTAAAACTCATGAGAAGAGATAAAGGTCGCTACATACTAATTAATGGATCTCTCCTTCAGGAGGATATTTCAATTCTAAATATCTATTCGCAAAACAATGGAGCACCCAAATTTATCCAAGAAACACTACTTTCCCTCAAATCCCACAAATATCCAAAGACATTAATTGCTGGGGACTTTAACACACCACTCTCCCCACTAGATAGATCAACTTCTGCAAAAACTAAACGGAGAAACCGCAGATCTAAACAACTGCATACATCAACTAGATTTAACAGACATCTACCAAATATTTCACCCAGAACCATCAGAAAACACGTTTTTCTCAGCAGCACATGGAACATTTTCTAAAATAGACCACATTTTAGACCACAAAGCAAACTTGTCCAAATTCAGAAACATTGAAATTATACCTTGAATTCTCTCTGACCACAAGGGAATAAAGTTGGAACTCAACAACAAAAGCCACCAAAGAAAGTCCTATAACACGTTGAAGCTGAACAACACACTGTTGAATCACGAGTGGGTCATGGAAGAGATAAAGAAAGGAAATTCAAATGTTCATGCTATCCAACAAAAATGAGCACACTAATTACCAGCTCCTCTGGGACACAGTAAGGGCAGTACTCAGAGGCAAGTTTATAGTTCTGAGCTCCTACATCAACAAATTGGAGAGATCTGAAACCAACAATTTAAAGACACATCTAAATCTCCTTGAAAAAGAGCAGCAAGATGAACCCCAAACCAGTAGATGGAAAGAAATAATTAAAATTAAATAAGAATGAAATGAATAGGAATCCAAAAAACTATAGAAAGAATCAACAAAACAAAGAGTTGGTTGTTCGACAAAATTAACAAAATTGACCGATCCTTAGCAAATCTTATTAAAAACAGAATAGAACATACCCAAATAAATAAACTCAGAGATGAGAATGGAAACATCACCAAAGAAACAACCAAGATTCAGAACATTATAAGGAAATACTTCTCAAAACTTTATTCTAATAAGTTTGAGAACTTGGCAGAATGGATATTTTCCTAGCAAATACTGACATGACAAAACTAAACCAAGATGAGTTAAACCTGCTTAACAGGCCCATATCAAGCATTGAAATAGAAACAGTAATAAGAGATCTTCCAGCTAAGAAATGTCCAGGACCAGATGGTTTTACAGCGGAATTCTACAAGGCCTTCAAAGCAGATCTCACCCCAAAACTCCTCCAACTCTTCAATGAAATTGAAAGACAAAGTTTACTACCGAACACATTCCATGAAGCCATCATAACCTTCATCCCAAAACCAGGCAGGGACTCATCAAAGAAAGAGAACTATAGACCCATTTCTTTGATGACCATTGATGCAAAATTTCTCAAAAAAATTTTGACCAATCGACTTCAACAATTCATCCAAAAAATCATAGACCACGATCAAACAGGATTCATTTCAGGGATGCAAAGCTGGTTAAATATATGCAAATCAATTAATATTATTCATCACATCAACATTAGCAAGGATAAGAATCACATGGTTATCTCAATAGATACAGGAAAAGCATTCGACAAGATCCAATACCCCTTTATGATGAAGGTTTTGGAAAAATTAAGAATCCATGGAACATTTCTCAATATAATAAAGGCTATATATGACAAACCTAAAGCCAGCATTATACTTAATGTTGAAAAAGTAAAGCCATTTCCTCTTAACTCAGGAACAAGACAAGGATGCCCACTTTCTCCACTTCTCTTCAATCTAGTAAAATAGAATGCCTAGCTACATCAATAAGACAAGATGGAAACATAAAGAGGAAACACATAGGGAAAGAAGAAGTAAAACTCCCTCTTTGCAGATGACATGGTCTTGTATTTAAAGAATACCATAGACTCCACTCCCAAATTACTCAAGTTGATCTAAAACTTTGGCAAAGTAGCAAGGTATAAAATGAACCCCCCAAAACAATGGTTTTTCTGTATGACCACAATGAGAAAAGTGTGTTTGAAATTAGGAAAGCAACTGCATTTGTAATAGCCCCCCCAAAATAAAATGTCTAGGAATCAACTTAACCAAAGAAGTGAAGGACCTCTATGATGAAAACTTTAAAAACATGTAAAAGGAAATCAAAACAGAACTTAGAAAATGGCAAAACCTCCCATGCTCCTGGTTTGGAAATATTAACATCGTGTAAATGGCAATACTTCCCAAGGCTATCTACATATTTAATGTGATACCTATCAAAATTCCAACCTCATGATTCAAGGAAATAGAAGAGGCAATCAAAAAATTCATATGGAACAATAAAAGACCCCATGTAGCAAAAACGCTTCTCATCGGGAAGAACACTGCTGGAGGAATATCAATACCAAATTTCAAATTCTACTAGAAAGGTATAGTAATCAAATCAGTTTGTAGTGGCACAAGAACAGACCTCAGGTCAAATTGAATAGAATTGAAAACCCAGAAATGAAACCTACAGACCTATAGCTATCTAATCTTTGATAAGGGAGCTAAAACAATAGAATGGAACAAAGACAGCCTCTTCAGTAAATGGTGCTGGCAAAATTGGTTAACTACTTGTAGAAAACTAAAGCTAGATCCTTATATATCACCCTGCACCAGAATCAACTCCAAATGGATTACAGACCTCGGAGTCAAAGCAGACACTCTGAAAATATTAGAGGATAGAATAGGAGAAACCCTAGGTCTCTTTCGAACAGGGCAAATTTTTCTTAGAGAGCCAGAAACACAACAAATCAAAGAAAGGTTGGACAAATGGATAACATGAAGTTCCAGAGCTTCTGAATGGCGAAGGACATAGCTAGCAAGATCAATAGAAAGCTCATGGATTGGGAGAAGATCTTCACTAGCCATACAGCGCCCAAGGGTCTCATATCTAAAATATACTTGGAACTCAAAAAATTAAATCCCCCAACAACAAATCCTCAAAGAAACAACTGCCCAATAAATAAGTGGGTTAAAGACTTAAAGAGAAACTTCTCTGAAGAAGAAAGAATGATGGCCAATAGACACATGAAGTAATGCTCAACCTCCCTAGCCATAAAAGAAATGCAAATAAAAACAACATTGTGATACCACCTCACCCCAGTTAGAATGGCAAAAATCAAGAACTCTAATAACAACAGATACTGGAGGGGATGTGGACAGAAGGGAACCTTACTTCATTGTTGGTGGGAGTGTAAACTTGTTCAACCACTTTGGAAAGCAGTATGGAACTTCCTCAGAAGACTTCACATAGAACTCCCCTATGACCCACCCATCCCACTATTGGGCATTTACCCTAATGTTTACAAACAAGACGACACTAAACCTACCAGCATGACTATGTTTATTGCAGCACTATTTACTATAACTAAGATATGGTTCCAACCCAGATGACCCTCAGTAGATTAATGGATCAAGAAAATGTGGTATATATACACAATGGAATTTTATGCCTCCATCAGAAAAAATGGCATTGCCACATTTGTTAGGAAATGGAAAGGCTTGGAAAAAATTATATTAAGTGAAGTACGCCAAGCCTAAAGAAAGATAGGTCACATGGTTTCCCTTATTTGCAATATCTAGTATATTTATGAGTGAAGCAGAAAAGGTCAGATAATGTGATGTTAGGAAAATGAACCCTTAGATATGTGTTTAAATTTTTTTTTCATGCATTTGTTTCTAACGCATTTATAAGATTATCTCTTTGTTGCTTTGTATGTCTGTCCCCCACACTACACCCCTGCTTTCACTATATTTGATGTCGGTATAATTTGTGGAGGAAAAGGGGAAAAACAAATTGTTTACGGATACAGGTGGACCCGTTGCAACAATGAGAAGTACAAGTTGTCATGTCGAAAACGAACTTTACACCTTTGGTGGGGGGGGACCATTGGGTGGGGGTACAGGGGGAGGCTGGGAAGGGATGTAAAGGATAAACAAAGGAGGAGGCTGCAATGTTTGATAAGAAATATACTCATTATCTTGCCCATGTAATTGTAACCCCTCTGTACAGTATGGTCACAATAAAAAATATTAAAAAAAAAATACTCAGGAGCCTGAGATCTGAGGATAATTGTTCAAAACCAGCCCGGGCAGGAAAGTCCGTTAGACACTTATCTCCAATAAACCACTAGAATATCAGAAGTGGAACTGTGGCTCAAGTGATAGTGTGCTCGCCTTGAGCTGAAGAGCGCAGGGGCAGTCCCCAAGCCCAGATTTCAAGCCCCACGACCTACCAAAAAATCACATTCGCCAAAATAACATTTGACAAACAGATGATACTTAGTGGCAATGGAGTTATAATAGAGTTACAATAGAGTTGATTTACTTACCCCGCAATAATGCCAATCAGGTTCAACCATTCATTGAACTGTAGAAATAGTACCACCCACCATTTGTGTTGTTCTTTAGGTGCCTTCCAAAATTTGTTAAATATATCAGCCTCCCATATTTCAAAACCAAACATTAGCTAATAAAGTAAATTTTATCATTTAATAAGGTACATTTTAAAAAGTCACAAATAGTTGCCTTATCATATGTTATTTTGTATTTTCCCTATCTGTCTAACATAGTAAGTCTTGAATATGGGTACTCGTCAGAGATGTGACAAACATAAAATCTATCTTCTATTTCTATCATATTCCAATATAATAGTAAATTTTAATTTTCTTTTTTGAAAACTTAAATGTAGTAGAAAATATTATCCCATGTAAAATAAAATAATCACACACCATTGTACAAAGCCATTTATAAAAACTGGTAGGTAGGAATACATTCTAAACCATTTTTAAACTTGCTTATTGACTAAAGATCAATCTTCCAAATGGATGAGAATTAAATCATGTCTAGGTAATTCACGCCTCCACTCTTGCAAATTATTATTGCAGATGAATGAATTATGGAAATATAAGCTGACATAAGTTCAAGTATATGCAGGATTGAAATTCCATGGAATGTATATAAACCTTTCAAACTATTAATAGATAGTTTAACAGAATGACTATCAGGAAGTTGAAACCAGAGAGGAATAATAGTAAATACAAAGAATGAATGAGAAATGGAACAAAGAGCAAATACAGCTAGAACATCAATGTACATATGTGATAAAGGAAGTGGTAAATCTGAAATAAATCTTGGAGAAGGAGTTGGTTGACAATGATAGAAGGACTGAATCTGATCCAGGAGCATTGGTCAATTAGATGGACATATTTAATTGTAACACACTTGCACAATCTTTTGAAAATCAGTGAAAAAACACACAAAAATTACAACCAAACAGCAATCTCTAAAGAATATGAATATGACCTCTCAAAATTTTAAGCAGTTAATAAAGGGCAGTCTTGGGAAAAGCAAACAAAACTATTCAAAGAGGGCAGTTTGGGGTGGAGGAGAAATTTGAACGGATTTAAATAGATTGTCTCAGGTTACAAATCTCCTATATTTGCTGCAAATGTTATCTTCCTTCTGTGAGTTCTCTCTGTCTGAAATGGATACTCCAGTCCTGAGCCACACTTAATAGCTTGTGAAGACAGAATGGAAGAAACAAGATCAAGAACCTATTAATCGGCTGGAAAGAAAACAATCCTCTATGTTTTCTTTCATCTCTCTTCACTACTCTTTCCTCATACTTTAAAGTCAATTGATTTTGAGTGATATATATTTCCTTCTTTGTTCTGTAAAAGTGATGATGAAAGTAATTCACAAAATATTATTTGCCATTTTTTTTTGGTGCTGTCGTGGGGCCTGAATTCTGGGCCTGGTTGCTGTCCCTTAGCTCTTCAGTTCAAGGCTAGTGCGCTACCACTTGAGCCACAGCGCCACTTCTGGATTTTTTTTAATTTTTATTTTTTATTGTGAACATACTGTACAGAGGGGTTACAATTACATGGGCAAAATAATGAGTACATTTCTTATCAAGCATTGCAGCCTCCTCCTTTGTTTACCCTTCACATCCCTTCCCAGCCTCCCCTTACCACCCCAACGAACCCTCCCCCCCCACCAAAGTTGTAAAGTTCGTTTTTGACATGATAATTTGTACTTCTCCTTGTTGTAACGGGTCCACAGTTATCCTTCAACGACTTGCTTTTCCCCTTCTCCTCCACACATTACACTGACATCAAATATAGTGAAAGCAGGGGTGTAGTGTGGGGGACAGACATACAAAGCAACAAAGAGATAATCTTATAAATGCGTTAGAAACAAATGCATGAAAAAAATTTAAACACATATCTAAGGGTTCATTTTCCTAACATCACATTATCTGACCTTTTCTGCTTCACTCATAAATATACTATATATTGCAAATAAGGGAAACCATGGGACCTATCTTTCTTTAGCCTTGGCTTACTTCACTTAATATAATTTTTTCCAAGCCTTTCCATTTCCTAACAAATGTGGCAATGTCATTCTTTCTGATGGAGGCATAGAATTCCATTGTGTATATATACCACATTTTCTTGATCCATTAATCTACTGAGGGGGATCTGGGTTGGTTCCATATCTTAGCTATGGTAAATAGTGCTGCAATAAACATAGTTGTGCTGGTAGGTTTAGTGTGGTCTTGTTTGTTATGTGGTGCTTAGGAATCAAACCCAGGGCCTCAGGCATGCAAGGCCAGCGCTCTACCACTGAGCCACCTTCCCAGCCCCTAAAGTAATGGGTACATTTTTTGGGGGGTGGTCATTGGGCTTGAACTCTGGGCGCTGTACCTTCGCTCTTCAGCTCAAGGTTACCACTCTACCGCTTGAGCCACAGCACTACTTCTGCCATTTTTTTTATCATGCTGTTTACTTTTTCAAGGGAGTCCATCAAAATTCACCCCTGCATTTGGTTGCCATAAAAACCCAACATTGATGTTAATCAGACTAAACTCTAATGTAAAACTTTGTCTCCAAAAAAACCAGTCCAAGAAATTGTGATCACAAATATTTGGATATCCGTTTTTCTTTATTCTTTTACCTTGAAAGTCTTCTTGTGTCTAAAGTGCCCACAAACATAAGTACTCCAACACTTTTTGGTTCAATCACTTCTAACCTCAAAGATATATTTTGCTAACTAGGTGCTTAGAGAAACCGCAGAATACTCCACTTTTATCTTCTCTCTTAAGAATCTCCTTTGATACCATATCAGGAACAGTGAAGTTATTCTTTGCAAAATTATTTCAGTAGATTTTTTTCTCTTAGTCTTGCATTTGTTCATCAAGATGTATGGAAGAGAATAAAGTTAAATCACCCATACCTTGGATGACAGTGTCTGTTACAAAGGACAATGCTTCTATGTCCTATTTTATGTCTTCCTCTTATCTCTTGTCTGATTTCCAATTAATCACAACTTCTTGGCTTCAAGTCTAGTGAAGCTAAAGGACTATAAGGCCTCCCTCACTGCTACATCTTCATGGTTTCTCCTTTAAAAATCTTTGAATTTGCTTCGTTTGGATGTGGGGTTTATTTTCATGTCTGCATTCAATCAGTTCTGCATTGTAGTGAGCCAAATCGGCTTTGTAATATCACTTTAGGTAGCAAAAATATTACAATCTATATCAAAAAGTTTTTACCTCCCTCCACTGCTGAAGCCAATTTGCTTAGCTAGGGCTTCTAAGGACACTGTTTTCTTACCTTTTCCATGTGCTCAATTCTTTTCTGAACCCAAAACTTTTTGTCTTATGTAATAGGAGAAGTCTTCTCTATCTCATGTTAATAAGGATATTATATTTGTGAGCCACTTAGAAATGTGAAATCACTGGTTTGAAGGAGCCAATCAGATTGTTTTTCGGTTTCAGTGCTTTACGTGCAAAGACATTGTGGAAAGTATTACAAACAGAAATGTGTTTACCCAATACCTTTTTTCATTGTGGAGGGCACTTTCTCCCAAAATATTTTGACCCAAATTATCTTTTTCAGAGAATTACTGTTTGGTAATTAAAGGTCAGTTCACAAATTTTGATGTCTTTTTTTAAAAAAGAAATTTGAATTAAATTGCACTATAACCTTGTTTCACACAGTAAGAGTATATTTCCTGGGTAAGGACAATTTTCAAGGGAAGCTACAGGATTTACAGAAAGGTTTCTGAGGTTTGTTTGTTTAGTGTGAATATGAGCCATCTTCACTCACATTGCTCCCTCTCCCCTAAGTATCCATAGATTTCTTTGCATGAAAGACTATTTTCCCAGGCAATTTTAAATTTTCTTAATAGGCTACGTTGTTAAAAAGTTTGAACAATTAAAATTTACTTGTCATAATTTTAAAACTCTTTTAAAATTCCTTTATCAAAACCGCGAATTCACCAATCCTAATTTCACCTTTACCATCAAAAACAGCTAACATGCTGTTTTCACTATATAGTGTCCATTCAACTATTATTTTCCCGTGACTTCGTTATGCATATATATGACCATATAAGCTGATGTTGAACAAAATGAACTCCAAGATATGGAATCAGAGATTTTTATTTGTGGTTGTTTTTTTTTTATGTATTATGTGATTTCTATTTTCTTTGGTTTTCCCCCTTTGGTTTATCCCTTGCTGTATTTGATTTTGGTACCCTGTGTATTGTGTATACATTTACCTTAATTAGGGAAGGGAAGAGGAACATAACAATGGTGACACAAATGACAAAGGGCAAACCAATGCATTAGCAATACTCACAAGACAATATGTTGGAAATATACATTACAACTTGTGAAGGGTATTGAGGTGAAGGAAAACTGTGACAAAAGTGCGGGAGGGGGTAACAAGTTTGAAAAGTTATGTATTAACTACCTTACAATTACTGTAACCCGACTGTACATCACTTTGACAGTAAAATTAAATTTAACAAATGAGCTGCATAAAATAAAATTTCACTGTATTGGTATAGTTAATGTTATTCTTTATAGACTAAAATTTTAAAAAATCAATACTATTTGTCATCTAATTTGGTTTAATTAACCTTTGTTTATCAGAAGTTCGTCAACTTGAATGTTTTCCAACTAGACAATATTTTCACAATATACTTGCATATTTTGGAAAAAATAAATTTAGCACTTTCACACACATAAAACCGAAAACAGTTTAATTGTATAGAAACCCATAACTTTAAAAATTAAATAATTTGTTAGGACAGAATATATGTGTCCTTCAAAATTCCTATGACTAATAACTACTCATTTTCAAATTCTGAACATTCCATACCTGAGAGATTCAAAACAGTACTTGTTTTCATGTTATATAATTCTGCAATAGATGCAGTTTCCAATGGGGTGTTAAAGATTGAGAAGTCAACAGAAAAATAGTCACATTCTTGTAGAGGATAAAACTATGAAGTATCTGTAATAATTCTTCAAGAGTAAGCAATCCCCAGCTTTATGCCATAAAGTCATCCTAGCCCAACAGTTTCCAAATTGTAAGGTGCACCTTAAAAATCCCTTAATTCACATCATGAATAGCTTATCTCTACTGTGAAAAAAAATAGTACATGTCTGGTATTGTGATGCCCTCCTTGTTCTGCAAAGAACACCACAATAAACTCAGTTGCATCAATTTTCCCCCAGTGGTATTCTTGAGATCAGAACACTTGCAAATATTACTTATATTTATACTTTTTTAACTATCATAGATATTCAGGATACTAAGATCAGAAGATTATGGTTCAAAGCCTATCCAGGCAGAAAGGTCCCTTAGAATCTTATCGCCAATAAACTTCTCAGAAATAGACAGACACAAGTGGCACTGAGGTTGAAGTGGTAGGCCAGGAGCCTTGAGATCAGAGACAGTGTCCAGGCCCAGAGTTCAAGCTCTAGGTCAAATCAATAAAACAAAAACAAAAATTGGGCTGGTAAGGTGGCTCAATGGTAGAGTGCCTTGCATGCATGTTTGATTCCTCAGCACCACATATGCAAAAAGAAAAAAAGCCAGAAGTGGCGCTGTGGCTCAAGTGGTAGAGCGCTAGCCTTGAACAGGAGAGCTGAGGGACAGCACCCAGGCCCAGAGTTCAGGCCTCACGACCGGACCCCCCTAAAAAAAATATAAAACAAAAATGAACCCAAACCTAGCGTTATTCTCATTGCATACCGAGGCACATAATTAAGGAAATTGCTTCCTGTGTAACATATAGGTAGAAGAAAGATGTCACACAATCATTCTCTTCATACCATGTTATACCAAATCTTCAAAAAAAGATTTTTCAAAATTTATAAATTAATATCATCCATTTGTTGGCAATTCTGTCTAGATTATTCACATTATCATTTTATACATGAACTGTTGGAATTACCTATTAGCTAAGTTCTAATTATAACTCTCTTAAAAGAATATTCTAGGCAAATAGAATGCCAGAATAATTTGTGAATTTGTCAGTTAAAGCCTCTACTTAAAAAGAATTTTGTAGTATCCTATAGAATATGGAATTATAAAAAATAATCTATTTATTTTGAATCTAAATTCTAATTTTGCAAGGTCCACAAAGTCCTACATTAGACGAACTGTGCTATTTCTCCAGGCTTAAATTTTGTAAACCTTCATCATTTCTATGGCATCCAACAGAATGACATTTACTTACTTTTTCAAATTTTGGATGGGAATCATGAGCTATTTTGCATCTAAGAATGTTTGTAATGAAGAGAACATTTAAAACACAACTGAGGATTATATATCAGTTGCATTTCAATAGGAAACTTGACTTCTCAAAACATAATGACAAAATTAGCCCAAACTTCCAACTGTGTATTCCTTTCTTGTAATTTGGTTTGTTTTGAGACAAAACTATACTACCTGGTCCAGGGAAGGTATAACTGTGTAATTCCACTCTCTAATCTCCTGTCTTAGTCTGTGTGCTAGAATTCCAGGCTTGTATCACATTGCCCTGCCATAGTTTGTTGGTTTATTTAATCTAGAAATACTCTAGCAATTCTGAACTTCTCTGAGGATCTTATCCATTGACTGCTCAGACTGTTTATGTACAACTTTGAAAGATGTTCTAACATTTGACACAGGATATGACCATTTTCAGATGCACATGCAGGGGTCTCTGATTCATTCCTCCATGAACCCGATCCCTTTAATAATGATTACTTGACTTTCTTACTATCTCTGGTCCCTACCTATGTAATAGTCAAACATTTTTGAAGAAAGTTCACTTGAGGACTTTTTAATATTAAAATTTATCACTTGATTCTAGTTTTACTCAGAAAATATTTTCTATTGCTTTCTAACTTTTCTACATATTCTGAGAGTTGTTTCATTTGTGTATTCATGTGTGCACATATAAGTGCCTCTGTGTGTATGCGTATGTTTGTATGTATGTATGCAAAAGCTTCAAGCTCTTATTCAATAATCTTGCTCATGAGTGGTATTCCATCACTTGAACTGTTCTTCCAATGCAGCTTTGGCTGGTTAATTATAGATAGTGTCTCAAAGATTGTTCTGCCCAGGCGGGATGCAAACTGAACTTCCCAGACTCCTTTACATTCTTAAGTTTGTTTTCCAGGAGTATCAACTTTTAAACGACAAACGTTTTGTGAGTGTGAAGTCTAACCTGTAGCACAGATTTTTAACTTAAGAATTTATATAATTATAGATGAACATACACATTACATATGCTGAATGTACACTGTTAGAAATGTGATCTTAAGCTGGGTGGCGGTGAGATCTGAGGATTGAGGTTGAAAGCCAGCCCTGGTAGGAAAGTCCCGGAGACTCTTTTCTCTAACTACAAGAAAAGTGGAAGTGGTACTGTGGCTCAAGTGGTAGAGCACTAGCCTGAAGCTGAATAGCAGAGGGACAGCGCCCATATATATATATATATATATATATATATATATATATATATATATATATATATATATGAAATAAAAATAAACATAATCTTTGCCTCCAGGTTCATTGCAAGTATAATACCTGCACTTTCAAAATGGACTTTTTTTTCCAGTTAAGCCCATTCTCTTATATTTGACTTGCATGGAACCAGAATCATTCTTCGATTCTACTTTTTACAAATTTGCACAATTGGAAGTGTGATTTAGAAAGGGAGTGGTGTCATACTTTATATTCCACTTAGGAGAAATGCTTTCTCTATATCACTTCTGTAAATCTACATACTGAACTTGGCTTCATTGTTTCAATGTTGTCTTATTTGTAGAGTCTTCTATATTGTATTGAATCCTTAAACACAGAGCTTCTCTTTCTCCTATTATTGCTATTGTTTCTCTTACTATTAACTTTTGTACACTTGAAAATAATGCACAGCACATACACTCACAAAAAATGATCTGAGAACCCTCTTACCATTTAAAATTCACCTTAATTTACAGAACACTTATGAAGTTTGAACTCAATGAACTCATGGATAATGTATTTATAAGCAATTTAATTTTCATATTTTCTCTTTACTAAGTTGTATCTTAAACACTGCTACATGATGTCCAAAGGTTTCCTTGTGCTATTTCAATGAAGCCAGCACACATTCATTATACATCAAGCAGCACCATAAATTGCTACTGGAAGTAACTATTACTGGAAGTGGAAACTGATCCCAGGAGAGGAATTGAACATAGATGTATGACAAAGTTCAAGTTAATTTGTTTTCCTTTTTACTGTACAAGAAAAGGATCCAAGGCTTGAGAGAAACTCTGTCCCTGATTTTTCGAGTGTGTTTTTACTCATATAAAACTTGTTTTAAACTTCTGGTTGCGAATATTACAAAAGGAAATAATGTGCCATTTGAGGGCCAGCATGGAAGAAAAGGAAATAACGTTGTTTTAAAAGTGTTCTACTGAAAAGAAAAAAAGACATGGAGATTTTAAAGTGCTTTATGGATGGATATTTCACTCCTGAGATGATTCTCTTGTTGCATGATTTAGTTATCCATTCCTTTACTCTGGTCCTGAGTTCTCCATAGCAATATAGATTCCAAAAAAGCAGGATCCAGTGAGTATAATCAACAAATTCAGTCTCTTCTCAGACCAGTACTCCTTTAAGGAGGGTCCCAAAGAAATACCTGTTGTTTTTTTGTTTGCTTGTTTGTTCAGTTTGTGCTGATTCTGGAGCTTGATCCCAGAGGCTGGACCATGTACCTGAATAGATGTCTTTACTGCCCACCTGCCCCCAAAGCTTGTACTTTACTGCTTGAGCCAGACCCCCACTTCTGGACTTTTTGGTGGTTAATTAGAGATGAGAGGTTGACAGACTCTCCTGCCTGGGTTTGCTTTGAACTGAGATAGTAAGAAAGCCAAGTGATGGGCTGAGAAGGTGGCTGAGGAGTAGAGTGCTTGCCTTGAATGCATGAGGCCCTGCCTTCGATTCCTCAGCACCACAAGAGCAGAAAAAGCTGCTGGATGTGGTGCTGTGTCTCAAGTGGTAGAGCACTAGCCTTGAGCTGAATAGCTTAGGGACAGTGCCCAGGCCCAGAGTTCAGGCACCTTGACTGGCAAAAAAAAGCCAAGTGACATTAACTGTATCAAGACTTCTGATTTGAACCAATAAATACTAAATGAAGTTTATTATAAAGCTAATATTTGACAATTTTCAAAAGAAGAGAATATGTCCATTCAAGAAGCCATAACTTAAATAACTCAGCAAAAGAAAGTGCAATGAATCATTTTGGAATTTTTTTCTGCTTTGGAAGATTACTATTGACATTGTCCTTCCTTTTGGGGAAACTTAAAGTCATAGTTGCACTTTTTTGTTAGTCGTGGGGCTTGAACTCTGATCCTGGGTGCTGTCCCTCAACGATTCAGCACAAGCTCAGTGCTCTACCCCTTTATCTATGGCACCACTTCTGGGGTTCTGGTAGTTAATTGAAGATAAGAGTCTCATGGACTTTCCAGAGCAGGCTGGCTTTGAACTGGAATCCTGTGGTCTAAACCTCCTGATTAGCTAGGATTACAAGCTTAAGCAACCAGCACCCAGCTCATATTTCCATTTAGTGCATTTAATGACACTATTTAGACAAAGAATGGAAATTTGAATCAAATGATGACATGGCCCCTTTTCAGAAAAATTGAGGTAGCAATGCATAAGTCCTCCTATTCCATTTTGTTACATTAATGACACATGAGCTATGGGACCCTTACATTAGCAACCTCTTGCCATCTGTGTAGGTGTATTTAGTATCAGGAAAGACTGAGATTTTTAAAAAGAAAAAGAGATCAGGTGTGGAAAAACAGCATAGGAGGAGATACATTTATCACACAGAGATTAAGAACTAGGTTGATATCTAGTTCTTCAATAACCAAAAATGGTTCCCTAGAATGGTTTCTGGTATGCGTTAGTTACTATCATTTGTTCCTTCCATCTTGAGTTATTCTTTCTCTTGTCCCAACTGATAATTTGCCTCTGCATTTTTGGTGCCATGACTGACCCAAAAGATTTCCAAATCTCACTTGACTATCCTTCTCATTGTGATTAGCAGTGACCACTCAAAAGCCTAGAATCTTTGAGTTTCCAGAATTAATCTTCACCTGACTTCTAAGCACATTCCTAGCATTAATTGCTGTGATCTAATGAACAAAACTTTTTTTTCAACACAGTGTCCTAATATAGGTAAAATACATGAATTAGGGAGTATTGTCAGGTATTAATATGGAAGGAGCAATATATATTCCAAGTATGGATTATTTATTTTGCATTTACTAACTAAAATTTTTTTTGCCAGTCCTATAGTACTGGGGCTTAACCTCAGGGTTAGGGAATTATTCCTGAGCTTTTTCTTTCTCTCATGGCTAACATTCTACCACTTGAGGCACAGCACCATTTCCAGTGTTTCTTTTTGTGTTTATGTGGTATGAGGAATTGAACTCAGGTTTTCATGCATGGTAGGCAATCACCGTACGACGAAGCCACATTCCCAGAGCTCTAAATGACTTTCTTAAGATGGTATCATATTTTCATTCCATAACTATGTATCATAATTGTGGCCAATTGCTAGAAAAGGACGTAGAAAACAATACTAAGTCCAATAAGGCTAGATGGACAATGAATAACTGTCACGGTCTAGCCAGGCACAGAGGGGCTTACCTCATGGGGCTGGTTCAACAGGCTGAGTGAGACAGTTCCTGACCCACAACCCACCTCCAGAATGAGAGGGCCACCTTGGGTTCCAGCCACATGGGAACACTGGGCCACCTCTTCAGCACCCATTCAACCAGTTCCTGTGAGAGAAAGAGAGAGAAAGAAAGTCAGAATTACAATTAAGCCGGGTGCCGGTGGCTCAGGACTATAATCCTAACTAAGAGGCTGAGATATGATGAACATGGTTCATAGCCAGCCCAGGCGGGAACGTCCATGAGACTCTTATCTCCAAAGAACCACCAGAAAACTGGAAGTAGCACTGTGGCTCAAGTGGTAGAGTGCTAGTCTTAAGCTGAGAAGCTCAAGGACAGCACCCAAGCCCAGAGTTCAAGCCCCACGACTGACAAGAAGTGGACTTCCCACCACAAGAAGTGTACTGAATACCACACATTCTCCTCGGGACCATGGCATAGAAGTCAGGCTGAGTTTTCTGTCAACTGGAGGTCATGAGTTGGTCACCTGGCTTTCCATTCCCCATTTTCCCCAGCTACAAAACTGAACACAGTGAAGGATCTCCTTCCTCATGGGAATAGGATAAGGATGAAAGAGAAGCATGTTTTGTTTCATAATCCCGTACATTTCACATGACTAAAAACAGGCCCCATCTGAGCACTTTCCCAGTTATCTTCCTGTCATATGCTCACAGAATTGCCAAGAACCGTATCTGACAGCTGCTCCCTCTGTGCCTGGCCTTGCTGCAGAGATGCCCCTGTATTGATCCCTTGTTTCCTCAAAACTGGAGGCAACCCAGAGCTTTACGGTTGCTGTAAACTAAGTTCAGGACAATCATCTAAAGCAATGACTGAGCATGGCGCTATATGTCTACCATCCCAACTAAGGAGGACCAGGCCTCATGGCTCATGCCTGTCACAGATAGGAGGATCACGATCCAGCCCAGCCTGAGCACATATGGAGTGAGTGTCTATCTCGGAATTGCCCAAGAGAGAAAGGCTTGGCTACCGTGGTAGACAACCTGACTGGCAAGCCTAAGGCCTTGAGTTCAAACCTTAATACACCAAAAAGAATGAGAGTCCAAATGCCAGAGACTCATGCATATAATCCTAGCTACTCAGGAGGCTGAGATATGAAGATCACAGCAAAAGATATAAAATAGGTTTGGCCTCACCCATCAGAAGTCATGATGAGAAAACACGGAGTCTGATTTATGCTGGTGAACTCCATACCAGCAGGGCTCACATCCGTACTAAGTCCCGACCATACTGTCTGTCCCCCTTGGAAGCCAAACCCTGTGGGCCTCATACCCAGGTCCTCCCAAGCTCCAGGTGCCACCAACCAGGCCCAAAGGAGTAGACAGCTCCAAGGCACACAGGACCCTTGGTCTTGTAATTTAATGTTGCTGAGTCCCCTTCAAGCATCTCACACTTCCAGGCCCCCAGACCCCAGGCACAAAGTCCATGCATCCCCCAAATGTAGCAAGCAGAAGTTACCAAAGGACCCAGCCTCCTTATTGCAACCCACTTCTACAAACACACACACACACACACACACACACACACACACACACACACACACACACACACACACACACACACACACACACACACAGAGTCTCAGAGCAGTGCCTCTCCAGAGTTTGTTGGTTCCTCATCTGGGACAATGTACAAGCTGAAGCACAGGGGTTCCATTAGAGGAATCAGGGGCTCCCACTCAAGTGGAGCACCACTCTAATGATGCAGCACCACCCTGCCTATCCATTTCTTCAGGGCCAGACCCTTCACTCCCCATTCACCAAAACCCTAGGCTAGGCCGCTTGGTTAAGGAGTCCCGAGACAAGTGGCTCCTCAGAGCCAGGACTGAAAACAAGCAGGGGGTCATGGGGTCCCCATGGGGGTGTCTGACCCTAGGTGAGGGCGGCGTTGGGGAAATGGATGGAGTCTTAAAAGCTTCATACATAGACTTACTCCCTACTTCCAGGCTACATGCTTCTGGGCCACATGGAAGATTCTTGGAAAGGACAAGGAGACCAGATGGACTGGGAGCACCAGCAGAATCTGGCAGCGCTGGGAAATGTGATCACTCTGTGAGAACTGTTGATAGTTGGGGGGAGGGTACAGGCTGGGTGTATGTGTGTTTGTTTTGGGGGTCCTCCCAGATATTCACATTCTGCTCTGAACCCCAGCACTCTCACTTCCCTAATGGCCTCTTCTGGGACCCTCTCTTCAGGTGAAAGGGTGACCGAGCATGGAGGACAAGGGCTCACACAGCAAGAGAGACATATCTTCTGCATCCAACACCCCAAGCCCCCACAAAAAAGGAAAAGACCCAAGAAGGCAGGTGTGTAGGTGCGGCTCCCCACCTCTGACTAAAGCCACCAGGTTCCCACCAAGAAGAGGAAGGGTGCAGATGCGTGGCTGTGTGGCTCTCACTGCTCCAGGCCAGGGCCTCTGTGGTGACTTCTCCTCACCCATCCCTGCATCTCCCTGTTTCCTGGGACACTGGCAGCTAGGGATGGGGTGGGATCCCCTGATCAATACCCACTCCCACCCCCACCCCTGGGACACATTTGTGGCAGAGCCCTGGCCAGAATGGAGGGTATAGGGGAGCCAGTAGTCCAATCGGCAGTGAGGGGATCGTGTGTTGTGTGTGTCACAGGATATGGGCCCAGGAGGAGGCCACTGACATGTGCTGCTGGGAGAAGCTGTTGGAGGCATCTCTGGGTGGGTTCGAGCAGCGAAGGCAGTAGCATGGCAAATACTCAGGCTTGGAGCAGAGAGAGGGTGGCCTGGACCAGGTCAGGGCCACAAGCCTGCCTGTGGCGTGCCATCACCTGAGGACTCCTAGAGGTGCCATGGGTCCAAGCAAGCAGTGCTAGATTTGAAATGTAGTGCCATGCGGAATGCTGAAGGGGACTGGGGTGTGGGCAGGTGCGTGGCAGGGCTGAGCAAGGCCTCTTCTATGGCTGAGTCTCTTGATCACCACTCAGCCACCTCTAACTTCCTCAACTGTTGGTAGTGGTGTCAACCAACAGAGGAATCCCAGTGCTATCAGGCAGGATGGAATGTGGGTGTGACCACCATTCTTATATCAGAAAGAACTATGAAAGAATGGGAATGTGGCCAGAATCCTGTGATGCAGGCAGAATGGGCAGGGTGAAGATTACAGTGGCTCCCCCAGCCCTTTTCCCAGGGAACTCTGTCCAATTCAGTTGGGGACAAGAGGGTGACCGGTTTTAGATTGTTGTGTAGGTCTGTTTGTTGCCAGTCCTGGACCTTAAACTCAGGATCTGGGCACAGTATGTAAGCTAATCTACTTCTGACTTTGTTGGCATTGAAGTTGGACAGGGCTCTCAAGGACCTTCCTGCCTAGGGTGACTTTGACAATGATGCTCCTATCACAGGCTTCTAAGTATCAAGGAGGACTGCTGAGAGCCACTGGTGCCTGCCTAATCATTGGTCTTGCTGATGTTGTGGCACAGACCTGTGAGTTCCCTATCCTTGGGTTGAAGTGGTGGGAGCTGGAGCCAGCCCACAGTTGGAATCCTGGTCCTGACACCTCCAAATGGCAGGAGAACCTAAGAAACTCATTCCCATCCATAAGATTACCAATAGAATGTGATCATTGTCAAGATTGAATGAGCAGTTCTTGAATGATTCTAGGATCAAATTATGCACAATTATATCCTAGGATACTCGTGTATTTTAGTTAATACTTCATTAAGCATTTAAACAATCACATTCATTAAATGGAGGCAGAATGAAATACCTAAAAATTAGACCTCACAAAGTATAAAGGTGCAATTTTTTTCTGCCAGGATTGGGATTTGAACTCATTTTCTGGGTAACTTTGTTGCACTGTGTGGGAAGGGGAAGCTTGCCTCCTTGAAGTCAGGAAATTCAAGTCTGTTCCTTAGGCCTGAATTGGATCCCCAGCACTAAAAAACATCCTATTCATGTACATTTTAAATATATGATTTATATTCATGTACATATGTTCACTCCATATTACACTCACTCATACTTTTTTTTTTCTTGTATTGACCGTTTATTTTATTGACTATTATGACACATACAACATTGATTACATAGGATTATAGGTCTGCATATGTATTCCACTTTATACCTGACACCCAGGACTTTCACAGAAAAGGAAAAAAATATGTCACCATCAGCTTCTTACTCCACAATTAATTGTTTGGGAGTGCTGGCATCTGAACTCATGGCCTACAAGGCCAAATTCATGAATTTGTGAGTGTCAACACGCCAACCTGGGGCAAATTGAGCTGACAGGCAGTTCCCAGGACCTGAGATTGAGCCCCAGGGGTTGACAAAATATGAACAGATTGACCTGCGGATGACAGTACACTAATAAATATAAATATATATGTTTATAGAGTGCCAGAGATGTATATACATTATTCAGTTATATAGATTACATTCCTAAAAATTGTGGGGTAATTAATGTAATTAATGTTATTATTTTCATCCTTAATAAACTATTAATGAAATCAGTGTCCTGAAATTATTGCGTTCATGTAAGTAATAGTATTCTTTTAATGCTTCATAAATATTAAATAAAATCAATCAGCTTCCTGAAATCATCTTGCCTAATTATATAGGAGAATCATTCATGATCAACTCATTCAACCGTGACATTGATAACATTCTTACAGATGGGAACGAGTCTCTTAGTATCTCCTGCCATTGGTAGGTGTCAGGACTGGGATTTGAAATCAGGGCCTATGTTGCCACGTGGTCCTATGGCTTCCCCGATAGTCCACCAGCGTTCAGCAATGCAAGGTAAAATACTCTTTGCAACAGTGTCATTCGGACCCAGGAGGGTCACCTCACAAAGGAAGAAAACATAAAAAGGCCATCTTGCCACATTTTTCCTGTGATTTTTTTTTCTCTTCAATGCCTAGGGATCTAGGATCCCAGGATCAGCTGTGGATCCAGTGGCTGCACCTCAGCCACGACCCAAGTTCAAGCCCCACTCTGGGAGAAAAAATAAAATAAAATAAATTTAGCTCCCTGGCTTGCAATTTGCACCATTTATTCTGCCAGGTTTTGGATTTGAACTCAGGGTCTGGGTAAATCTGCTTTGGATAAAGGAGAAGCTCACCGTACTTGAAGATAAGAACTTCAGACCTGTTCACTAGGCCTGAATTCAAGCCCCAGCCTTTGAAAACATAGTATTTATATAAACATAGGCTTTGTACTTACCTATAAATGTTCAGTCCATAGAAGTTTGGTGTGGTTGTTCCTTGTATTTATTGTTGTATTCATTTATTTACCATTGATTTTACTGTCTATGATGACACGTATTCCATTTATTACATTAATGACATCCTATCACATAGCATCTAGATTTGTAGACGTGTTCTCCATCATGCCTGACACCCAGGACTCTCAGAGAAAAGGAAAACAAGTTTCACACTCAGCTTTTATTCCATGATCCAATTGTTGGTAGTGCTGGAATCTGAACTCAGGGCCTAGCAGGAATAATTGGCAAATAGGTCAATGTGAACACACCATCCTGTTAACAACTAAGTAGGAAGGCCATTCCCAGGATATGACATTGATCCCCAGGGTGGGCCACAATAGTTATAAATTCATTGGTTAAATATAGGATCTGTATTTACATATATGTGTGGACAGCATCTCGAGTTCGGTGTACTTCTTATTTTGTGTCTTATCCATGGAGGTATAGTGTATTTTACTGAGTACTGTAACAGATATAACAGTGTTTACATGGATGACAACCTATTGCCATGTCTATAGGGTTTCTTATGCGTTCTCCATCCTAGTGGAGACCCAGGACATTCACAAGACAGGAAAATAGGTGAATGGTTTGGCTTATCACATCAGGATACATATTTTGGCTGTGTTGGGATTTGAACTCAGAGCCTAGCAGGCCCAATGGAGGAAAAGGTCAAGATGAGGACACCGGTCTGTGAGCAATGAAGGAGATAGGCCATTTCCAGGACCTGACATCGAGTGCCAGGGATGGCCAGATAGTCATAAATTCATAATTTAAACATAGGCTCTATATTTACATACATGTGTGAGCAGCATCTTGCATTCAGTACACTTCTTTTCCTTATTTTGTTCCTAATTCATGGAGGTATTGTGTATTTTATTGGTGACAGGTATAACTGTGCTGACATGGATGATAACCTGTTCCCATAGTTATAGGGTTGCCTATGCATTCATTCTCCATCCTAGTTGAGACCCAGGACTATCACAGGAGAGGAAAACATTTGCAACAAGTGGCTTCTGACATCAGGATGAAACTTTTGTCAGTGCTGGGATGTGAATTCAGGTCTGGGTAGCTCTGTTGAACTGTGGTGGAAGGAGAAGCTCACCATCCTTGAAGACTAGAATGTGAGGCCAGGTCCCAGGCATGATCTGAAGCCCCAGCACTGGACAAAATAACAAGCCGACCTTTTTTAAACATAGGATCTCTCTTTATCTACAGGTGTGTTATGCAACTTGCATTCAGTGTAGTTATTCTCTTTATTTTGTGTCTTATTCATGGATGTATTGTATGTTTTATTGAGTATGACAGATATAACTGTGCTGACATGGATGTCAACCTATTCCCATTGCTATAGAGTTGCCTATATAGTATTCTCCATCTGTGCTGAGACCCAGGACTTTCACAGGACAGCAAAACAGATGGATCAATTGTCTTCTCACATCAGGGTGAAACTTTTGGCAGTGCTGGGATTTGATCTCAAGGCTTAGTAGGGCCAATTGGTGAATGGGACATGGTGAGCACACCAGGCTGTGAGCCACTAAGAAGCTTGGCCATTTCCAGGACCTGAGATCAAGCCTCCCAGTGTGGAGGCCAAAACAGTAAAAATTTCCCAATTTAAACAGAGGACCTCTATTTCCATACATGGGTGGGCAGTACCTTGCATTCTGTGTAGTCATTCTCATTATTTTGTCTTATTCATTGATGTGGTGTGTATTTTCTTGAGTATAGAATGACAAATATAACTGTGTTGACCTGGATGATAACCTATTCAAATAAGTAGAGAGTTGCCTATGCATTCTCCATCCTAGCTGAGACCCAGAACATGCACAGCACAGAAAAAAAAAAAAAAACAAAAAACAAAAAAAACGGTGCAAAGTCTGGCTTCTCACATCAGGGTGAATTTTTGGCAGTGCTGGGATTTGAACTTGGGGCCTGGGACTCCCAAATGGCCAATGGGTCCAGGTGCGCACTCCAGCCTGTGAGCCATGAAGGAGCTGGGCCATTCCCCGGAACTGAGATCGAGCCCCAGGGAGGCTACAATAGACATCAATGCATCATTGAAACATGGAAAGTATATTCACATCTGTGTGTGGACTGCATCGATAATTTAGTGTAGTTATTCTCTCTATTTTGTATGCTAATCATGGATGTAGGGTGTATTTTCTTGAGTATATGATGACAGGTATAACTGCACTGACATGGATGACAACCAATTCCCATGGCCACAGGGAGATCCATGCATTCTCCATCCTAGCTGAGACCCAGAATTTGCACAGGAAAGGAAAACAGGTGCAATGATTGGCTTCTGACATCAGGATGATTCTTTTGGCAGTGCTGGGGTCTGAACTCAAGGCCTAGCAGGCCCAAGAGGTGAATGGGTCCACATGAGTAGACCAGCCTGTGAGCCATTACGGAGCTAGACTGTTCTCAGGACCTGAGATTGAGCCCACAGGTGGGGGTAGGGGGAGAGTGCACAGCAGTCATCCATTCATAAGCTGAAGGTAGTATGCAAATAAGTACATATTTGTATAGAGTAGGAGAGATGGCCACCTTTGATGGAATCGAATCTCCTGTGTGACTACCGATTCTTGGATCTTTCCTGATGCCTCCGTTTCACAATTGATGATTATTGTCATGCTTCATCAAATCTTCATTGCAAATAAGCAATATCCCATGATTCTTGCCTATCATTTCCTACACCTCTAACACATGAACTACTGATTCAAAGATGACATCAATTGCATTCCATGACTCTTCTAGGTCCATAAACAAATATCTTGGGATCTTCCTCCATACCGTCTTAGTATGGTGGCTGAATTCAAGCCTCAGGCCTGGAAAACACACTCCTTATATACATTTTAAAGATAGCACTTATATTTCCATACAGATGTTCAGTCCATATCCTGTTTGGTGTGGTAGGGTTTATACTTCCATAGAGATGCTCAGTCCATACAGTGTTTGTGTGATTATTCATTTTATTTCTTGTTTTATTCATTTATTTACCATTTATTTTATTGACTCTGATGACACCTATCATTTATTATATTGTTTATATCCTATCACATTGCATCTAGATTTTTAGATGTGTTCTCCATCATGCCTGAAACACAGGGCTCTCCCAGAAATGGAAAACATGTGTCACAGTCGGCTTCTTAATTCAAGATTAAATTTTCACAGTGCTAGGATATGAACTCAGGGCCTAGCTTGCCCAATTCATGAATGGGTGAGTGTGAGCCTGGCAGCCTCTAGCCAATGAAGCTGTCAGGTGGTTCCCAGGTGCTGAGATTGAGCCTCAGGTTTGGCCAAAACAGCAATACATCGATAGGCAGACGGTGATATATAAATAAATATATATTGGTAAAAAATTGCCAGAGCCGACCATGTATTAATGAATGACATCTACTACTTTCCTACCAACTCTTAGGTATTTATTATACTTCCATTGAAGGAATATTATTCTTTTCATGCTTAATAAACTATTAAGATCAATCAGCATCCTAGGATTCTTGCATCCAGTCTTAGACTAAACCACTGCACGAACTACTCTTTCAATCAGTATTCCTATGCATAGAAACGAGTATCTTAGCATCTCTGCCACTGGTAGGTGTCAGGACAGGGATTTGAAACTGGGACCTATGTTGATAGGTGGGCCTATTGCTTTCCTGATAGCCCACCAGCCTTCAGCAATGGCAGGTCAGGTCCACTTTGCAGCTGTATCATTCTGAACCAGTAGGGTCACCCTGCAAAGAAAAAAATTATAACCCCCCCAACCCTCTGCAGCTCACTATTTTTGGTGCTGTTCCACGTTTTTTTTCTTCCTGCAAGCCCTCTTGGCTTGGGATCCCAGGATTGGCTATGGGTCCAGAGGCTGCAGCCCAGCCTAGGGATATCATGCTTAGGCAGTTGCCATGATCTGAGTTCAAGACCCCTGGTTGGCAAAAAAAGAACAAACAAACAAACAAACAAATAAATTATTTATCTATTTATTTATGTATTTATTTAACTAAATTGAAAAAATAAAGCTCCATGATTTGGAATTTCTGCTAGTTTTATTTCCTATCCTGGGATTTGAACTCAGGGTCTTGGTAAATCCATAACAATGTGAGGGAAGGTGCAGAGTCACCACTCCTTTAGTTCAAACCCGTGCCAAGGCAAAATTAAAAAAATAAGTCACTGATCTTGGCAGGGGGGAGGTAGTTGTGCAGATGGGAGGGAAGGGATAGTAGGGGGAAAACAAAGGAAGAGGCAACAATGCTCAATAGGAAATGTACTCATTACTTTGCTCATATAACTGTAACCCTCTGTACATCATTTTTACAATAAACATCATACAAAAAATAAACAATGAAGTGCTCAGAGAAGCACTTTGGGGGTAAGGGAAAGCTGTCTGAATAGCTGTCCAAAATTCTACACTGTTTTTTTTTTTTGAAATGTTCAGTATTGAACTGAATGAACATAACTGCTTTCATCAAAAAAATTGTCAGTCTCTTGGAAATAGGGCTAGTATTTCTGCCATTGCTGGGATTTGATCTCACATTCCAGGTAACTCTTTTGCACCATGGGTAAATGCAAAGTTTACTGTCCTTGAGGAAAACAAATTCAGGCTAGAGTTCCCAAGGCCTGCAGTAGGGCCCTGCAATGGAAAAATATTTATGATATATACTTACATATGAATGTTTATTAAATATTATTATTATTGTCATTGTTTTTTATTTATTTTATTTTTATTTTATTCATTTATTCATTGTTTAAAATATTTAGTATTATGCATGCATAACATTTATTATATTTTGTACATCTATTAGAAAATTATACACAATAATTTAGGACATGGAGTCATTTTTCATTAATTATTAAGTGTTGAAATATGATACATAATTAAATGGAGGCATTTGTCACAGTCATCACATGTTTAGTGTCTGTCCCAAGTATGAGCTTTGTCTTATTCATCTTTGAGCAAATTCCTACAGGGATTTCTTTAGATGATTTATACTCAGAGGCTTTTTCTTGAGGATAGGAAAGTTGAGGGATAAGATAGTAAGAGTGAAGCTGGGAATGTGGCTTATATGTAGAGAGCTTGCTCAGCATGCATGAATGCCAGGGTTTAAATCCTCAGTGCCAAGTACTCAGAAAAAGCCAGAAGCTGTGGAATGGCTCAAGTGGTAGAGTGCTAGC
Organism: Dipodomys merriami; assembly: GCF_024711535.1. NCBI lineage: Eukaryota > Metazoa > Chordata > Mammalia > Rodentia > Heteromyidae > Dipodomys > Dipodomys merriami. Next base: position 1,245,367 of record NW_027203571.1, read on the forward strand.
CTTGAGAAACAGAAGCTCAGAGACAGTACCCTGAACCTAGGTTCAAGCCCCAGAAGTGGCAAAAACAATAGGCCAGATGCTGGTGGCTCACACCTACAACCCTTGCTAATCAGGAGGCTGAGACCGCAAGACCACAGTTCAAAGACAGCCTAGGGAATGAAAGCCTTTTAGACTCTTACCTCCAATGAACCACCAAAAGACCCCACGTGGAGCTGTGACTTAAGTGGTAGAGTGTTCACCTTGAGCTGAAGGGCTTAGGGATAGTGCCTAGGCTTGAGTTCGAGACACATACCTGGAAAAAAAGTGAGGGTTAATCAAAGTACTTTTCCTATTTGTTAATTATGAGAACATTTTTCTGTAAAATGAATGCTAGTGGAATCAGAGCTCAATGTTCAAGTATAGCAGATCCATATGTCCAGACATTCAGGCTCTAGCATTAAAACCTTGTGTGCTACAGGGTTCTGAAAGGTCCAATGTTGAAAGGGTTAATATGCTCCCCAAGCCCTTTATGATGAGCAGTTGACTTGTATTTTCAATGTTATTACAGTTCTGAACTTAGCAGAGCAACAGAAACTCATGCTTGTCACCCTCGCTTAGGAGACTGAGGTCTGAGGATCACAGGGTGAAGACAGCCAGGACAGGAATGTTTATGAGGCTCTGACTTCCACTTCACCACAGACAAAGCAGAAAGGGACTTGTGGCAGAGTGCTAGCCTTGAGCCAAAAGAGCCCAGGGACAGAGCCTAGATCCACATTTCAAGCCCAAAATCTGCAAAACATTTAAAGCAAAGGACAGAAAAAGAAGGAAAAAGCCAGGAACTCCCTTTGGGTTTGATCAATCTATGTCTATCTTGGAAGCTCCTGAGGAGCTAGCAGGACAAGCATCAAAGAAGGACATGGACTAGGAGAGCAGGCCGAGTTCAAGGTTCAAGTGTAGCAGATCCATCTGCTACAAAATGTAATCATCTTGTGTCCTCCAGTGGGCTTCCGAAATGTCACATGTTCAAGAATTCCTGGGTTTCCCTTGGTGATGAGAAGTTACTTGCACTCTAAATGTTCTTAGATTTCTCAAGCTATAGAAGCAGGAAAGAAACATCATTGACCCATCCTGGGTATAAATGAAGTTCTTAGGATCCAAAACCTAGACCTGTTAGTAGAAAGAACTCCAATGTACCTCTGTATTTGAAGGACAGGAAACAGTTTCAAAAAAACAGGCTAGGTGCAGAGACCTAGGCCTGCAGGATTAGGAGGCAGAATGTACACACTCAACAGGGAAGTGAGCTGCAAAACCACTTCATTCATTCCAGGCACAACCAGCAATGGGAGAGGGGCAACTTCAAACATTTGTTAGAGTTACACCAGGGTCAGGCTTTTCTCAGCCTCTTCAAACAATGCCTGATTAACCTTCCTCCTTCAGGTGATGGGAGCCTCAGGCTATCTTTAGGTTACCAATAGAGAGCCAGTTTAGTGGGGGAGAGGGGGAGGAACAGAGTAGAAAAATCCTGCTTTTTGGTCTTAGGGAGTGGGTTCTTGACTCTCCATCTGTCAGATTTGAAGGCCCTTCTTCTACCTCTGCCAGTCCATTCTCCTTCCTTCATTCTCCACATCATTAATGTAAATCCCCAGTCCAATGAGAGGCAGTGTCCTTTCTCTTCTACCTCCAAGCACCTGAGTTAGAACCTGGCTCTGCCCTCTTGACTCTGGGGCTCTCCACTGCCTGAGAAGTGAGAGAGAGACAGTCTTCCTGCTGTGTGGTTATATGAAGGCGATGCAGGTGTCCTGGAACACTGCAGATGGCCTCATGGTTGGGAAGTGTTCCCTTCTTTCCTACTGACATCCAATACCAGATTCACCTATCATCTTTCTATCTATCTATTTATCTATCTATCTATCCATCTATCTATCCATCTATCTATCTATCTATCTATCTATCTATCTATCTATCTATCTATCATCTATCTATCTATCTATCTATCTATCTATCTATCTATCTATCTATCTATCTATCTATCTATCTATCTATCTATCGATCTATCTATCTATCTATCTATTTATCTATCTATCTGTCTGTCTGTATGTCTGCCAGTCTGTCTGTCTGTCTGTCTGTCTGTCTGTCTGTCTGTCTGTCTGTCTGTCTGTCTGTCTGTCTATCTATCTATCTATCTATCTATCTATCTATCTATCTATCTATCTATCTATCTATCTATCTATCTACCTACCTACCTACCTACCTACATACCTACATGTTATCTCTTTAAGGCCTGGGCACTGTCTCTAGCGCTCTGCTACTTGAGTCACAGCACCAATTCTGGCTTTCTCTGTGAATGTGCAACTGAGGAATCAAACCCAGGGCTTCTTGCATGCTAGGCAAACACTCACTAATCCACATTCCCAGCCCCCTCATCTTTTTCTTAATGGTAGTTTTTACATAAGTATGCGACCATTTTTCATCCCCAGGTTAATTTTTCTGAATACCTGTTATAACTATGAACCTTGATCTTCTCTTCCCCTGCCTGATTTGTGACTGTTCCTGCGTTGGCCTCATAATAAAATGTAAATAAAGGCTTCTGAGAGCTTAAGTGTGCATCATATAAGGGTGCAGGTGTGGAGCCTTGGAAAGAAAAGTGGTGGGCCTGAAATGAGAATGCTGCAGTATGCACAATGAGCATATCTGAAAAATAAATCAGTAAGTAAAAGTAAAAGCATTGATATGGTCTGTTTGTAGTCAGGGAAGTAATATACACACATAAGTTGGTAGGAGGACACTGATACATAACTTGGCCTTCCTTCTCTTTTTGAATTTTTTGTAGGCATCCTAGGGCTTAAACACAGAGCCCAATGCATTCCTGAGCTATTTTGCTCAAGGCTGAGGCTCTACCACCGCCACAGCTCCACGTCCAGCCATCTGGTCAATAATTGGACATAAGCGGCCCCCAGGTTTTCCTGCCTGCTCTGGACAATATCTCCTGCTTGGATTTCTCTCTCAAAGCTGGAGTTCTACCCTCTGGGCCACTGCTCCACTTCTGGTTTGCTGATGGTTTATTGGAAATAAGAGGCTCACAGACTTTCCTGCTCAGGTTGGCTTTGAATGGAGACACTCCTTTCTCATTTTTGGCTTCAAACCTGTGGCCATAGGGGAAGATGAGGAGAGTAAATCCTTCTCAGAGAAACCAGCTATGAAGAACATTGGGTAGTTTACTTATAAATTCAAACCATTGGAATGACCCTGCTAAGAAGTCAGATGTCCAGAGTAAAAACTGAAGAAGAAAAGAAAGGCAAGTGCCAGTGGCTGCTAACTGTAATCCAGGCTCATCAGAAGGCTAAAATGGGGCTGTGACTCAATTTTAATGTACTACCTCTGAGCAAAAGGAGTTCAGGGACAATGGCTAGGGTTAGTGTCCAACCCCAGAACCTGCCCCACACCAAAAATAAAGACCGTGTAGCTCCAGGTGAATCTCCGGAGTAGCTATGATGAATGGCACTGAATTAGGAAATTTGTTTTAAATACAATGATTTCATAGCACAGAAAGTGCTTTCAAGACATTGCATGTTCTGGGGCTCCCCTCACTGTTCCCAGTGTAGCCTGAGGGTTTCTCTGCATCCCAGGGCTGTTGGAAGAAGTCTCTCATTGTCTGGACAGGCAGACAAAAGGCCTCACTCCTGTACAGCTATGTAACCAACAACTCCATCTGGGCCAATTAGTGAGGATGAGTGTGGGTAGGCTGTGAAGGTCAGGAGAAAAAGACCTCTTTGTACCCCAAGCTATCTCTATCACCAGTGCTCTGTTTTGACAGGAAGCCTTCATTTATGCCATCACCCTTGGCAGGCCAAGTTTCCTGCACATATCCTGCCTTTGTGAGACTATATTCCGGTGTATAGATACAGTGTTCACTATAATTCAGGAGTCCTTCTGACAGACAACTAGGGCACTAAACCTAATGGAATGTTTAATTGCAGGTGATGATGGGACTATGATGCCTCTCCTAGGTTTCTGGAACCTTGGAAAATCCAAGCACATGTCGGATATCACAAAGCTTCCTGTCATCTAGGGCTGGTAAAGCTCATCAGGTTTTGAAACATTTGACCTCTCCTAGTTGGGCCCTGGGTGGCTAGGTTTTGGGGTGGAACACAGGACCTGGGTGCTGAAGATGAGCTCAGTGCAGAAGCCCAGTGCTCTACCATTTGGTGTCACAGCTTCACTTCTGGTCTGTGTGTGTGTGTGTGTGTGTGTGTGTGTGTGTGTGTGTGTGTGTGTGTGTCCGTGTGCATGTGTGCATACACCAGTCTTGCAGATTGAACTTAGGACCCTAGCAGTGTACCTAGTTTATCTTGTACAAAGATATCTATCTCCCACTTGAGCCACAGAGACTTTTCAGGCTTTTTTCTAATGGTGTGGTCCTGAGAAATCATGCCCAGGGTTTCATATATGCAAAGCACTCTACACTTAAGGCCCCTTCCCAGGCCTCTATTTCAGATTTGTTAGTTTGTTTCTGTCTTTTTCTTATTGTTGTTGTTGTCTGTTGTAGCAGTTAAAGTCTGGACCTGGGTGCTGTCCCTGAGTTCTTCAGCTCAAGTGTTGTGCTCTACCACTTGAGCCACAGCACCACTTCAGGTTTCCTTGTGGTTCATTGGAGTTAAGTGTCTCAAGGACTTTCCTGCTCAGACTAGCTTTGAACCATGTTCCTCAGATCTCATCCTCCTGAGTAGCAAGGATGACAGGCATGAGCCACAAGCACCACACTTCCACTTCAGGTTTCTGGAGATAATTGTCTCATGGGACCTTTTGTGTTTGAGATAGTTTGGAACCCAGATCCTCAGATCTCAGCTTCCTGAGATGGCACGATGACAGACCTCAGCTATAGACCCCTAGGCTGTGGCACTCTGCTGCAAAGGGCTCCTTGGCTCCACGTGGTGGAGGGCTATCCATGAGCCCAGAGATAAGGGTCAGTGCCTAGAGCCCAAGTTCAAGGTTCATTACTGAGAAAAAACAGAACAAAACAATTGTCTGCATGACACAACTCACTAGTCTTCAGTAATACATAATTTTGTCCATGCCATGGGGACACATCTGAGCCACAATATACTTTTGTTTTTAAATCAAAGTTCTTTTTTTTCTTTATTGTGAAAATACCATACAGTTACAATTACATCGGCAAAGTATTGAACACATTTCTTAGTAAGCATTGTTGCCTCCTCCTTTGTTTCACCTTCCTATCCCTTCTCCCTCACTCCCAGCCACCAAAGTTGTAAAGTTCGTTTTTAGACGTAATGAATTGTACATCTCATTGTGGCAATGGGTCCACCTGTATCCCTATTTAAACGATTTGCTTTTTCCCTTCCCCTCCACAAATTATACGAACATCAAATACAGTGAAAACAAGGGTTATACTGTGGGGGAGAGACCTACAATGCAACAAATAAATCATCCTATAAATATATTATAAACAACCGCATGAAATAAAAAGAAAACATTTGAATCCTTATGGTGTGGTTCATTTCGTCTAAGAGCAACATATCTGACATTACCTGCTTGTCTCATGCATATACTGGTTATTGCAAATAAGGAAAACCATAGGACCTATGTTTCTTTAGGCCTGTCTTACAACACTTAATATAATTTTTTCCAAGTCTTTCCATTTCCTAACAAATGTAGCAGTGTCATTTTTTCATGTATATATATATATATATATATATATATATATATATATATATATATATATATATGTATATATATCACATTTCGTCTGCAAAATCATCTGAGTTGTGGAGCTCTTACAAGGACCAGATGAATGAATGCACCCTGTAAAGGACACAGCACGTGAAATTTTGCATGACTCCGCACACAGCACCCAATGTAGGACTCAGCACACTGCACCCTGTAAAGTACTCAGCACATAGCACACTGTGCAAGACTCAGCACAGAGCACCCTATGAAGGGCTCAGCACATAGCTCTATTCCATAAATTGTCATTAGAATTAGGGTGGTTTCATCAGTATCATCCTTCTTTGAGGAACATTCCACAAACCACACAAGATCACATCTAATGGTTTAGAGGGGTGTTTTTATTTGAGGGGGATTACCCATGGGGCTTGAACTCAAAGCATGTGGATACTGTTCTAATAACATTTGCTCAGGGCTAGAGCTCTGCCACTAGGAGCCACGTTTTGAAGGGTCTCACAGACTTCCTGCCAGGGCTGGATTTTAAAGCCCCCAAATAGCTAGGATGATGGGGTTAAACCAGCCATCAGCGTCTGGTTCGGTGCAGCCGGGTTGCAGCAGTTTTCATATGGCTAAGTCAGGTTAAGTGGCAGCTGTCAGCGCCAGACTCCTAGCTTGCTCTGCGATTATGTATTTGAAGTCCTGTCCTTATATCATTATTTTGGCAGCAGTCCTGGGGCTTGAATAAGGGCTTAGAAAATGTCCCTAAGTGTTGGTGCTGCAGTCTAGCATTCCTTTGATTGAAAAACAGCAGAACTTCTGGATTTTCTGTTTATGTAGCACTGAGAAATCCACCCCAGGGCTTCTTGCTTACTAGGCGAGCATTCAACCACCGAGCCCCAGGAGTGAATGAGGTATAAATAGATAGAGTTTCCTGTATATAAGTATTATATACACAAAAAGAGAGATGTCTGTATATTATTGAATTATAGATAATATTACTACCAATTATTAGGTTTTAAATTATGTCTCCATTTAATGATGTGTCCCAGTTGAACAATTAATAAAGCATTAATTAATAATTACTCAATATACTATTATTATTTATCATATATGTACATTCATCCATACATATAATTACATATTTTATAAATGAGACAAATTAAATTATGCATCGTGTGTTACTACCAATTAGTAGGTATTTAATTATGTCTCCATGTAATTTTTATTCTCATAATGCTCAATAAAATATTAATTAAACATCCAAGTCCTATAATTATTGCGTCTAATTTTATCCCAGAATGATTCACTACTAATTCAATCTGTTTTTCTTCCAACTATGTCATTTCTTACCTTTATGACATCCTATTGCATAGCATATAGATTTGCATATAATTTATACATCCTACCTGTCACCGAGCACTTTCAAAGAAGAGGAAAACGTGTCACCCTCGGCTTCTCACTCCATGATTACATTTTTGGCAGTGCTGGGATCTAAACTCAGGGCCTAGAAGGCTCAGTTCATGAATGGGTGACTGCCAGCACAGCAGCCTCTAGCCAATTCAGCTTCCAGGCAGTTCCCAGGCCCTGAGATCGAGCCCTGTATGTTGACTCCATATTGCACTTAGTGTAGTTATTCATTTTATTTTTTGTTTTATTCATTTATTTACCATTTATTTTATTGACTGTTATTACACATGAAACATTTACTACATTTATTACATAGGATATAGATTTGCCTATGTATGAAACTTCACACCCGACATCCAGGACTTTCACAGAAAAGGAAAACATGTGTCACCATAGGCTTCTTACTATATGATTCAATTTTTGTGAGTGCTGGCATCTGAACTCATAGCCTACAAGGCCCAATTCATGAATGGGTGAGTGTCAGCACACCAGCCTGGGGCATATAAAGCTTACAAAAGTTCCCAGAACCTGAGATCGAGACCCAGGTGTTGACAAAATAAGAACAGATTGACATGCAGATAGTAGTACACAAATAAATACAGATCTTTAAAGAGTGCCAGAGATGTCTATATATTCTTCAGTTATATATACTACATTCCTAGCAATTCTTGGGTATTTATTATGCCTCCATGTAATTAATATTTTTGTTTTCACCCTTAATGAAATATTAATTAAATCAACTTCTCTCCTGAAACTATTGCGTCCATGTAATTAATAGTAAACTTTTAATGTGTCAAAAATATCCATTAAAATCCATTGGCCTCCTAAAATCACTCTGTTTAATTATATAGTAGTATCATTCAAGAACAACTAATTCAACGTTGACATTCATAACCTTCTATCGGTATTCCTATGTATAAGAACCAGACTCTTGGGATCTCCTGCATTGGTAGGGGTCAGGACCGGGCTTCGAACACAGGGCCTATGTGGCCGTGTTGGCCTATGGCTTCCTTGGTAGCCTGCCAGCCTTCAGCAATGCCAGGTTAGAAAAACTTTTCAGCCATGTCATTCAGACCCAGTATGGTCACCTTGCAAAGAAAACAAATGTAAAACCCGCAGCCATCTGCAAGTTGCCGATATTTTTTTTTTTGTTTTGTTTTGTTTTTAATACCGTACAGAAGGGTTACAATTACATGGGCAAGATAATGAGTACATTTTTTTAATCAAACATCATTGCCTCCTCATATGTTTCCCCTTCCCCTCCCTTCCCATACCCTCCCTGACACCCTACCAGGTCCTCCCCCCACCAATGTTGTAAAGTTCGTTTTTTGACATAATGACTTGTACATCTCATTGTTGCAATAGGTCCACCTGTATCCCTATTTAAACGATTTGGTATCCCTATTTAAATGATTTGTTTTTTCCCTACCCCTCCACAAATTATACCACCATCAAATGCAGTGAAAGCTTGGGTTATACCGTGGGAAAGGGACATACAAACAACATAGAAATCATCTTATAAATATGTTAGAAATAATTGAATAAAATAAAAATTCTTTTCAATACTTATCTTGGAGTTCATTTTCCTAACATCACCTTATCTGACCTTTTCTGCTTGACTCAGACATATACTAGTTATTGCAAATAAGGGAAACTTTATCTGTGTTGTTTTATTTATTTTTATTCCTGTCAATCTTTGGGGCCCAGGAACCCAGGTTCGGCTGTGAGTCCAGTGGCTTCAACCCAGCCTGGAGTGATTAAAGCTGAGGCAGAGGGGGCTGGGAGGTGGCTCAGTGGTAGAGTGCTTGCCTTGCATGCATGAGGCCCAGGGTTCGATTCCTCAGCACCACATATGCAGAAAAAGCCGCAAGTGGTTCTGTGGCTCAAGTGGTAGATCGCTAGCCTTGAGCTGAAGAGCTGAGGGACAGCACCCAGGGCCAGAGTTCAGGCCCCACAACCAGCAAAAAAAAAAAAATGCTGAGGCAGAGTTGCCATGATCTGAGTTCAAGCCCTGTGCTTGACAAAATAAAAATAAATGAATAAACACATTAAAAATATTTTAAAAATTATGAGGCCCCGTGGCTTGGAATTGATGCCATTTTTTTTCTGCCAGGCCTGGGATTTGATCTCAGGGTCTGGGAAATCTGCAGCATTGTGGGGGAAGGGGAAGCTCACCATGCTGGAAGACAAGAAAGTCAGGCCTGTTCCCAGGGCCTGAATTCAAGTCCTAGCACTTGAAACAATAATATTTTTATATATTTTAAATACATGATTTATATTTACAGTTTATTGCATATTGCGGTTCATGTAGTTATTGATTTTATTTTGTGTTTTACTTATTAAGTATTTTAGTGAGTATGATTACACATATAATATTTTTACATCCTATTACATAGAACATAGATATGCCTACATATTATCCATCATTGCTGAGACCCAGGACTTTCGCTGATAAGGAAAACAAGTGGGAGAATTAGCCTCTTCCACCAGGATTAAGTTTTTGGCAGTTCTGTGATTTGAACTCTGGGCCTACAAGACCCACTTCATAAACGGGTCAATGTTAGCACACCAGTCTGATGCAAGTGAAGTTGGCGGGTAAATTTGAGGACCTGAGATCAAACCCTAGGAGTGGCCAATATATAAACAGATAGATGTGTAGATTGCAGTATGTGTGTGTATTTCCATATGCATATGCATCTATACATAAATGTATACCGAGACAGATAGACATTTGTATAGATTCTACTGCATAACTCTATATATAAGTGATGTATATACCTTCTTTTTATATATTCTATTGCTACCTATTATTTGGTCTAAAATTATGAGTCCATTAATTAATCTCGGTAGAAGACTTAATTAAGTATTAATTCAATTAATCAATGACCTATATTTATTGTGTACAATCTTACACTAGATTGACTAGCTAATTAGTAATTCAATTAGTACATGCCAAACATTCTATTAGTCTTCCTATAGATAGGAATAGATAGGAATGAGTTTCCTAGCATCTTCAGCCATGTATAGGTGGCAGCCCCAGGATCAAACTCAGGGCCTAGATGTCTGGATTGGGCTCAGGCTTCACTGACAGCCCCCAGCCTTAGGCCCTTCAAGGTCACGTACAATTTTCAAGTTGAGTTATTGAGACCCAGGGTTGTCACAGTGCAAAGGAAACAAAGGTAAAATGGGTGTATAAAACTTCCTGGTTTTTTCCTCCTCCATTTTTGTTGCTTTGATGTTTTTTTTTGCCAGTGCTAGGAGTTGAAGTCGGGTCCTAGGATCCCTGGATCATCTGTGGGTGTAAATGCTGCACCCCAGCCTAGGGTAATCATAGTTTAAGACACAATAAAGTGCTTCCTTCAGGAAAAGGATCTCAGGGACAATGTCTAGGCTCACAGTTCAAGCCTCAGGAGTGGCCACACAAAAAGAGCCATTAAGTCTGTGTGTCTGTATATGTATGCATGTATTTCTATCGGAGAACATCCAAAGTCGCTATGAAGAGAGGAACCCAGACAGGAAATTTGCTTTGAATAGAATGACTTCATAGCACAGAGAGTGCTTTCAAGACAGTGCATGATCCTGGGATCCCTTCACTGTTTCCAGTGTAGCCTGAGGGTTTCTGCACACCCGAGGCTGTTGGAGGAAGTCTGCCTCATTGTTGGAACAGGCAGAAAAAAAGCTTCACTCCTGTTCAGCTTTCTAACAAAAAATTCATGTGGGGCAATTAGTGAGGATGAATGAGGGCAGGCTCTGAAGGCCAGGAGAAAAAGGCACCTAGCGCTCTCTCTCTCTCCCCAGTGCTCTGTTTTGACAGGAAGCCTTCATTTGTGCCACCTCCCATGGCAGGTCAAGTTTCCTGTACTCATCCTGTCTTTGTTAGACTATGTTCCAATATTGAAAAAAACTACTACAATTAATTCAAGAGTCCTTCTTGCAGACAACTAGGGAGCTGAACCTAATAATATTCCTAATTATCAAAGGTGCCTCCCTAGGTTTCTGGGAGCTTGTTAAATCTAAGCACTTGTGCAAAATCACAATGCTTCTTGTCATCTAGGGCTGGTGAAGCTCATCATGTATTGAAACCTTTGCCATCTTCGAGTTGGGCTTTGGGTAGGTAGACTTCGGGTTAAACACAGGACCAGGGTGCTGACCTTGAGCTCAGAGGAGAAGCTCTTTGCTTTACCATTTGGTGTCACTGCTTCATTTCTTGTATCTTTGTGTGTGTGTGTGTGTGTGTGTGTGTGTGTGTGTGTGTGTGTGTGTGTGTGTGTGTGTGTGTGTGTGTGTGCAAGTGCATACACCAGACCTGGAGCTTTTATTCAGGACCTGAGCACTGTACCTTAGTTTCTCCTGTACAAGGACAGCACTCTACCACTTGAGCCACACAGCCAATTCAGGCTTTTTTTCTAGGGATGTGGTACTGAGGATTCAAGCCTAGGGTTTCACACATGCAAAGCACTCTACCCCTAAGACACATTCCCAGCACTCCACTTAAGGTTTCTTAATTTCTTTTCTTGTAAGTTGGAGGAGTTGACGTCTGGGCCTGGGTGCTGTCTCTGAGCTCTTCAGCTCAAGTCTAACACTCTACCACTTGAGCTACAGCGCCCCTTCAGGCTTTCTGGTGTTTCTTTGGAGATAACCATCTCAAAGAATCACCTGCCAAGGCTGGCTTTGGACCATGATCCTCAGCTCTCAGGCTCCTGAATAGCTAGGATGAGAGGTGCGAGTTACTGCTACCCAGCTTCCACTTTAAGTTTCTAAGTTGTGAATAGGAGATAATAGTCTCATGGGACCGTTTGTTTCTGGGATAGTTTGGAACCCAAATCCTCAGCTTCCTGAGCAGGCAGGATGATAGACCTCAGCTAAAAGCACCTAAGCCGTGACACTTTGCTGCGTGGTAGAGTGCTAGCCCAAGAGGAAAATCAGTGCCTAGGCTTTGGGTTGAAGGTTCATGATGGAGAAAACTAAACCAAACCAATTGTCAGCAGGAGACAAGTCACTAGAGTTCAGTACATACATAAATTTGGCTCTGCCTTGGGGACATATCTGAGCCTCAACTTTCTCATCTGCAAAATCATCTTACTTGTGGAGCTCTAACAAGGACCAGATGGAAGAATACACCCCATGAAGGACTCAGCACATAAAACCCTATGAAGGAATCAGCACCCAGCACCCCAGGAGGGACTCATCACATAGTTCTATCCCACAAGCTGTCATTAGAATTCAGGTGCTTTCATCAGTATCACGATTCTTTCAGAAAAATGTCAAAAAACACAAAAGTTCAAATCTAATGGTTTAGAGGGGTGGTTAATGGGGGGGAGGGTCCTCAGCCTCGGGGATTGCACTCATAGGTTGAGGCTACTCTCCTAAGACCTTTTCCTCAACCCAAGAACTCTACCACTTTGAGCCTCAGCTCAGTGTCTCTCAGACTTCCTGCCAGGGCTGAGTACTCAAACCACCAGTTTCAGAACTCATCCCCGAGCAGCTAGGGGTGAGCCAGCAGTGTCTGGTTCCATGGATTTGGTTTGCAGCTGTTGACCTCTGGCTAAGTCAGGTTAGATGATAGCCATCAGCTTCAGACTCCCGGCTTGCTCTGTCATGAGGTCTTTGAAGTCCTGGCATTCTATACTTGCAGTCATAACTTTCTAACTTGTTTTTGGGGCTTCAGTGACAGCACCACTTCTGGCTTTTTCTTTGCATGTGATAGTTTGGAAATGAACCCAGAGCTTCATACATACTAGGCAAACACACTACCATTGAGCCCCAGTAGTGACAAGTGTAGAAATATATATTTTTTGTTTTATATATATACATATATACATATAAAACAAGAGAGAGATGTCTGTATATTATTAAGTTATATATACTATTTTACTACCAATTATCAATAATTAAATTATTTCTTCCTTTATTTAGGTATCATGTTTGAATTCATAATAAAGTATTAATTGAAAATTAAGCAATGTACTATGATTATTGTGTATAATTTTATAATATAAACATATACTAAGTACTAATGTAATTGTTACTTTGACAACATTCCATTCTTATTGCTGTCTATCGGAATGCATTATTTAGGATCTCCTGACATTCGTATGTGGCGGGGATTTGAACCCCAGACCAATTTGCTGGTTTTGGTTATGGCTTCCCTGATAGCCCATCAAACTTCAGCAGTGCAAGGTCACATACACTTTCCGGGCCCTGTCATTTAGACCCAAGATGGTCACAATTCAAAGGAAAAAAACTATGTAAAACCACCTTCTGGATCCTCCCGGTTTTATTCCTCTCCTTCTTTCACCCTCGTTTTTTTGTCAGTTGTCAGACAGACGTCTTAGTCTGTGCACTGTCCCTCAACTCTTCAGCTTAAGGCTATCGTTCTACCACTTGAGCCATAGCAACACTTCCATCTTTTTTCTGCTTATGTGTTGTTGAGGAATCGAACTCAGGACCTTATGCATGGAAGGCAAGCACTCTACTACTGAGCCCCCTTCCCAACACTTCACCTTTTTTGGCCACTTGGAAGATTTGAACTCAGGTCCTAGGATGGGCTGTGGGTCCAGAAGCTGCACCCCAGCCTAGAGTGATCAAGGCTGAGGCAGAGTTGCCACCAGCTGAGTTCAAGGCCCGGGACTGGCCAAAAAAATTAAAGCCCTGGCTTGGAATTTGCACAATTTTTCTGGCAGACCTGGGATTTGAATTCAGGGTCGGGGGAACTCTGTGGCACTGTGGGGGAGGGGAAGCTCACCGTCTTTGAAGACAAGAATTTCAGACCAGCTTCAAGGGCCTGAATTCAAGCCCCATCACTGGAAAAATAATACTAATATATGAGATCTTTTTACATACATGGGTTTACTCCATTTATTACCCTTCTTTATTCATTATTTATTTTATTTAGCATTATTACATATATAACATTTTTTTCATTTATTGTATCTTATCACATGGATATATTTGCATATGGATTATACATCATATTTAGATTTTATCAGAGAAGAAAAAATGTGTCAAAATTGGCTTCTTATTGCACATATAAGCATTTGGCATTGCTGGGATTTGAACTCACAGCCCACAATGCATAATTTATGAATGAGTCAGTTGTAGAACAAAAGCCTTTGACAAACTGAGCTGCCAGCCAGTTCTGAGGACCTGGGATTAAGCCATAGTAGTGGGATATATATATATATATATATATATATATATATATATATATATATATATATATATATATGGATAGATAGATCGATAGATAGATAGATAGATAGATGTGTAGTTTGCTATATAGATGAGAGAGACAATGTGAGGATATTAAATTATATATATTGTGAATTATTAGTTATTAAATTAGGTCTCCATTTAATGCAGTATCATGGTTGAATACTTACTAAAGTATTAATGTAAAAGAAGTCAGTGTTCTTTAATTAGGAGAACCAAACCAGGGTGTTAGAATGGAAGACATAATCCAATAATTTTTGTGTGACATTCTATAACAGAATCATGAACTAACTGTCAATTTAATTCTAACTTTTATAAATGCCATTAAGCATTCCCATGGATAGGAATGATTTTCTCAAGATCTCCCTCCATTTGTAGGTGGTGGTCCTGGCATTCCAACTCCAGGCCTGAATAGTTTACTCAGAAATGCAAACCATTAGAATGACACTGTGAGGATTTCAGACTGTCATGAGGAAAAGAAACCCAAGTAGCAGTGGATCCTGCCTGTAATCCTAGCTCTTCAGGAGTCTGAGAGGTAGAGAATGACAATTTGAATTCAGTCGGGACAGGAAAGCCCAGGACAATCTTATTTCTAAGGGATTACAAGAATTAAAAATAAAACATGGCGGGGGCTGTTGCTCAAGGGCACTACCCTTGAGCAAAAGGAGCTCAGGGACTGTGCCTAGGCTCACACCCAGACTTGCAAAAAAAAACACAAAAAAACAGAAAAACAAAAAACAGTAACTCCATGTCTACCCATGTATGTATGAATGTATTTCTATCAGTTAAGATCCAGAGTCCCTATGTTGAAAGGCACACATCTAGGAAATTTGCTTTGAATAAAATGGTTTCATAGCACAAAGCGAGATCAAGACAGTGCATATTCCAGGGCTTACCTCACTGTTCCCAGTGTAGCCTCAGGGTTTCTGTGCACCTCAGGCTTCTGGATGAAGTCTGCCTCATTGTTGGAACAGGCAGACAAAAGACCTCACTCCTGTACAGCTGTGTAACAAACAACTCCATCTGGGCCAATTAGTGAGGATGAGTGTGGGTGGGTTCTGAAGGCCAGGAGAAAAAGGCTTCTTTGTATCCAAAGCTATCTCTTTCCCCAGTGCTCTGTTTGGACAGGAAGCCTTCATTTGTACCACCTCCTGTGGCAGGCCAAGTTCCTTGTACTTATCCTGTCTTTGTTAGACTATGTCCCAGTGTTGAAACAAACTGCTACAATTAATTCAAGGGTCCTTCTGGCAGACAACTAGAGAGCTGAACCGAATTTAAAGATTCCTAATTGGTAAAGTTGCCTCCTTAGGTTTCCAGAAGCTCACTGAATCTAAGCACATGGGTAATACCACAATGCTTCCTGTCATCTAGGCTGGTGAAGCTCATCAGGTTTTGAAACCTTTGAGCTCTCCTAGTTGAGCCGTGGATGGCTAGCTTTTGGGGCTGAACACAGGGCCTGGGTGCTGACCATGAGCTCAGAACAGAAGCTCAGTGTTTTACCACAATTTGGTGTCACAGCTTCACTTCTGATCTTGCTCTCTCTCTCTCTCTCTCTCTCTCTCTCTCTCTCTCTCTCTCTCTCTCTCTCTCTCTCTCTCTCTCTCTCTCTCTCTCTCTCTCTCTCTCTCTCTCTCTCTCTCTCTCTCTCTCTCTCTCTCTCTCCATACATTTGTCCTGGAACTTGAATTCAGGACCTGAGCACTGTACCTGAGTTTCTCCTGTACCAGGATAGCACTCTACCACTTGAGCCTCAGGGCCACTTCAGGCTTTTTTTTTTTTTTTAGTGATGTGATACTGAGGAATCAAAACCCAGGGATTCATACATGCAAAGAAGTCTAACCCCTCTTCTTCAGGTTTCTTTCTTTCTCTTCTTGTATGTTGGAGGAGTTGAAGTCTAGGCCTGGGTGCTGTCCTTCAGTTCTTCAGCTAAAGCCAATTGCGCTACCACTTGAGCTACAGCATTTCTTCAGGTTTTTGTTGGGTCCCTAGAGAGTAGCGTCCATCTCAAGAATTTCCTGCCCAGACTGGCTTTGGACCCTGATCCTCAGCTCTCAGGCTCCTGAGTAGCTAGGAGGACAGGCATGAGGTAGTGGTGCCCAACTTCCACTTCAAGTTTCTAAGTGGTGAATAGGAGATAATATTTTCATGGGACACTTTGTGTCTGGGATAGTTTGGAACCCAGATTCTCAGATCTCAGCTTCTTGAGTAGGCAGGGTGACAGACCTCAGCTACAGATGCATAGATCATAACACTCTGTTGCAAGAGAGTCCTTGGCTCCACGTGGGAGGGCATTAGCCATGAGCCAACAGGGAAGGGTCAGTGCCTAGGCCCTGAGTTCAAGGTTCACGACTGAGAAAAATAAACAATTTTCTGCAGGAGACAACTCACTAGATTTCAGTACATACATAATTTTGGTGAGCCTCAAGTTTCTCATCTGCACCATCATCTTACTTGTGGAGCTCTTACAAGGACCAGATGAAAGAATGAACCCCATGAAGGACTCAGCACACACCTCATGAAGGACTCATCACATAGCTGTATCCCACATGCAGACATTAGAATTAGGGTCCTTTCTTCGGTTTCAGCATTCTTTCAGAAACATGTCACAAGCCACACAAAATTCACATCTAATGATTTAGAGGGATGGGTTTTTTTGGGAGGTCTGGGAGTCAGCCACAGGGAATGCACTGGAAGGTTGGAGGTAATGTTCTCAAATCTTTTGCTCAAGGCTAAAGCTCTACCACTGTGAGCCACAGCTCAGTGTTTTGCAGACTTCTTGCAAGGGCTGGGTTTTAAACCCACCAGTGTGAGATCTCAGCCCCTGAATATCTTGGATGACAGGGCTGAGTGAACTAGCAGCATCTGGCTCCGTGGGGCTGGGTGGTAGTGATTTACTTCTGGCTGTCAGTTTAGATGTCAGCTGTCAGCACCAGACTCCTGGTTTGCTCTGTAAGGAGGTATTTGAAACCCTATACTTATACCATTGAAGTTAGAACATTCTATTTTCTTTTTTTTTGGTGCCAGTCCTGGGTCTTGAGTAAGGGTTTAGACATAGTCCCTAAGCTTTTATGCTCAAAGCTAGTGCTCGACTGCTTGATCAACAGCATGACTTCCAGATTTTTCTGTGCATGCGGTAGTGAGGAATCGAACCCAGGGATTTGTACATACTAGGCAAGCACCCAACCACTGAGCCCCGGGAGTGACAAGAGTATGAACAGATAAATGTGTAGATTGGTTGACAGTTAAATGGATGTATATGTGTATAACAAGAGAGAGATGACTGTATACTATGTAACTGCATATAAACTATTACTACCAATTATTGGCAATTAAATTATTCCTTCCTTTTTAAAGTATCATGATTGAATATAGAATAAAATATTAATTGAAAATTAGTCAATGTAGTATAATTGTTGTGTATAATTTTATAATATAATCGTACACTAACTACTAATTTAATTGTTACTTTTATAACATTCCATTCCTATGGATGCATATGGGAATGGGTTTCTTAGACTCTCCCACCATTCATTAGTGGCAGTCCTGGGATTCGACCTCCAGACCTAATTTGCCAGTTTTGGCTATGGCTTCCTTAATAGCTGCCAAACATCAGCAATGCAAGGTCATGTACACTTTCTGGGCCTTGGCATTTAGACCCAGGATGGTTACAATACAAAGGAAATAAAAAAGCAAAACTACTTTCTTGAACTTCTCAGTATTATGCTTCTCCTTTTTATTTTTTATATTTTTTGCCTGTCCGGAGATTTGAACTCAGGTCCTAGGATCCCAGTGCTGGCAGTGGCAGAGATGCCAAGACCTGACTTCAATCCCCGTACATGGCAATAATAATAATAATAATAATAATAATAATAATTATTATTATTATTATTATTAGACCCTGGCTTGAATTTGCACAATTTTTCTGGTAGGCATGGGATTTGAACTTAGGGTCTGGGCAACTCTGTGACAATGTGGGTGAAGGGGAATGGCTCACTGTCCTTGAAGACAAGAAATTCAGACCAGTTCCTAGGACCTGAATTGAATCCCAGCCCTGGAAAAAATAATGTTCATATATGAGATCTATTTATATACATGGGTTTACTGCATTGACATTTATTACCCTTATTTATTTAGTATTATTACACATATAACATTCCTTTTAGTATATCATACCACATAGGATATATTTTATACATCATACTGAGACCAAGGACTTTCTCAGAGAAGGAAAACAATGTGTCAAAATTGGCTTCTTACTACAAAGAATCAATTTTTGGCCATCCTGGGATTTCATCTCACAGACTACAATGCCCAATCCATAAATGGGGTCACAGTCTTAGCATACCAGACTCTGGCAAACTGAGCTGCCAGGGAGCTCAGAGGACCTATGATCAAGCCACACTATTCCCATGGGACTAGTGGGGCTTGATCATAGGTATGATGATATATGTATATTTATATATATATGTAAATATACATATCTATCATATATATACACATCTATCATCATATATATGTATATTTATATATAAATATACATATATACATATATATGTTGATAGATGTGTAGATTGAGATATATATTTATGTATATATATACATATATATATAGAGAGAGAGAGGGACTGTGAGGATATTAAATTATATATATTATTACCAATTATTAGCTATTAAATTATGTTTCCATTGAATGAAGTATCCTGGTTGAATACATATGAAAGCATTAATTAAAAATTAGTCAATATCCTTAATCATACCATGATGCTAGAATGGATGATATAAATCCAATACTTATTCTGTGGCATTCTAAAATAGAATCATGAAGCCACTGCACATTTAATTATTACTTTTATAATATTGCATTAGCATTCACATGAACAGGAATGAGTTTGTCAGGATCTCCCTCCATTTGTGGGTGGCAGACCTAGCATTCAAACTCCAAGCCTGAGTGGTTTAATTTGAATGCAATCCATTGGAATGACACCGTGAAGATTTCAGATTGTTATGAATAAAAAAAAAAGAACAAGAAGAAAAGAAAGCAAGTTGTCAGTGGCTCCTGCCTGTAATCCTAGCTCCTTAGGAGGCTGAGATGTAAAGAATGCCAATTTCAATTCAGCCGGGGTGGGAAAGTCCATGATACCCTTCTTTCTAAGAGGTCACATGAAAAAGAAAAACCATGAATGTGTCTGTGGCTCAAGGGCAGAGTGCTACACTTCAGCAAAAGGAGCTCAGGGAGAGATCCTAGGCTCATAGTACAACCACAGATCTGCCAAAAAACATAGGAGGCAATAACTCCTTGTATCTTTGTATGGATGATGAGCATTCAGCAGGTTGCCCATGCCCAGGCACCCAACCTGGGCAAGCTAGGACAAGCCCTCAGAGAGTACTAAGTCTGAGCTGGCAACTTGAACAAAGCATCCTTCTCTGCCATTTAAAAAACAGAAGCCTTATGTTCTGGCCGAGGTGTCCCATTGGGACACCTAGAAGCCAGACACTGCCTCCAGGGAGACCACAGTTCTAGGCTATAGTAGTTGTCGAAGATTCTGGCTTCATATTCTCTATCCCTCTGTATGATGTGAGCCTAGACTTCCGGGGCCTGGTGGCTATCACTCATTTATCATTCCTCATTTCCAAGTCACAGGCTGGTCCCAAATATTGGCAAAGATATGAAATAGTCAGCGATTTCTACAATTAAAGGGATAAGTTAATAAACCCCACCCTCATAACTCCCATGAGAAGTGAGCCTTGGATTGTGGGTTGTGTATGTGGCTTAGTGGTAGAGTGCTTACATAGCACGTATGCATGAAGCCTTGGGTTCTATTCCTCAGTACCACAGAAACAGAAAAAGCCAAAAGTGGCACTAGGGCTTAAGTGGTAGTGTGCTAGCCTTGAGCAAAATAAGCTCAGGAACATGTCCACACCCTGAGTTCAAGCCCCAAGACTGGCAAAACAAAAGTCAGCCTGGTGAGATATATTGTTCTGGGACTCAGAGGAGGTCCGACATTATAGGTAAGAGGTAGGGTAAAGGGCAGGTGCTGGAGGCTCACCCCTGTAATCTTAGCTAATTAGGAGGCTGAGATTTGAGGATGACAATTGCAAGCAACCAAGTCTATATGAGATACTTTCCTCCAATTAAACACCCAAAAATCCAGAAGTAGAGCTGTGGTTCAAGTAGAGCGCTAGCCTTGAGCACAAAGGCTCAGGGATAGAATAGCATCCAGGCCATGAATTCAAACCCTAGGAATGGCACACACATGCGCGCGCACACACACACACACACACACACACACACACACACATCAAGATTGAGCATTTGCCAGTCAGCCTGCACAAGTTCTATCTCTAGAAACTTAATACTAAAAAAAAAAAGAGAGGGAGATTGGAAGGAAAGACTTGATCCACGAGGTGATATAACCAGTGCCAAAATTCCACATGAGTTCTAAGATGTGAAAGAGGACAGAGAGCCTCAGGCAGAAAGTCCAGCATGGGCAACGGTCCTGAGGTGTGGTTTAGAGCAGGTGGTGTGGGTGGAATGAAGGTTTTGTGGCTTCAGACAAGTCTGGCAGGACATTCAAGGCTGTGTCAAGGTTTGTACTTGAGTCACATGTAGAGCAGAGGTTGGGATCCCAGATTGGGGCCCAGGAGGAAGATTAGCTTGTCTTTTCACCATGGACCCCAGGCATTTCCTGTGGCTGGCAGCCTATTTTGCATAGCTCCTGACCCTCAGGCCTCCTTTGCATGGAGGAATCAGGGCAAATGCAGGGAAGAACACTTGCTTAAGAAAAGCTTCTAGGGGCTGAGAAGGTGTCTCAGTGGTAGTGCTTGCCTTGCATGCTTGAGGCTCTGGGTTCGATTCCTCAGTACCAAATAAGCAAAAAAGAAAAAGGCTGGAAGTAGTGCTGTGGCTCAAGTGGTAGAGTGCTAGCTTTGAGCTGAAGAGCTGAGGGACAGCGCCCAGGCCCAGAGTTCAGGCCCCATGACTGGACTCCCCCCCTCAAAAAAAGAAAGGCTTCTAGCCTAATGCCACTAGTGGCACAACCCCTGTAAATCCTAGCTACTCAGGAGACTGAGATCAGAGGGAGGAAAGTTGCTAAGACCCTTCTTGCCGCTGAACTACCAAAAGCCAGAAATGGAGCTGTAGCTCAAGTGATACAGTGCCAGCATTGAGGGAAAAAATTAAGAGACCAAATCCCAGACACTGAATTCAAGCCCCAGTACTGGCACCTAAAAAAATAAAGTAAAGCTTTCAGGAGCTCCTAGTCCACTGTAGTGAAACTCCTAGCACCGGTGGCTCACACCTGTCCTCCTAGCTCCTCAGGAGGCTGAGACCTGAGGATCGCGGTTCAAAGCCAGCCCAGGTCAGAAAGTCCAGGAGACTCTGATCTCCAAGGAACCTCCAGAAAACTGGAAGTGGCACTGTGGCTCAAGTG
Organism: Dipodomys merriami; assembly: GCF_024711535.1. Classification (NCBI taxonomy): domain Eukaryota; kingdom Metazoa; phylum Chordata; class Mammalia; order Rodentia; family Heteromyidae; genus Dipodomys; species Dipodomys merriami. The sequence goes on from NW_027203571.1 coordinate 1,267,077, forward strand.
GTAAGCTGAAGAGCTGGGGGACATCTCCCAGGCCCAGAGTTCAAGCCCCATGAACAGCAACTGGCCTGCTTGGACCTCACTCTGTGGCAGAGTACTTTCCAGTGGGTCCCTGAGGGTCTCCCAATGTCTAGGTGTCCCACCAGTCTTCAGAGCAGCCTCTTTGGAGGTCTTTTCGTACAGAGTAGGCCACAGTATCAGAGAAAGGTCAAGCCTTGGGGCACGGAGGTCTTCGGTCAAGTCATCAGAATGGCATCTGTCAAAGGTGCACTATGGATCTGAGCAGCAAATCGACATCTCATACCAGGGTTCTGGACCAACAGGGGCAGGAGCTGCAAGATGGCACAGCAGGTAATGCCCACTCATGCAAGTAGCATAAAAGTGTGAATCTGTCAGGCACACCTTTGACGGGTGTTGAGTTGGGCTCATGAAAGACTTGTAGGCTCAGGAATCCACAGGTGGCTGGCTGCTGCTTGTAGCAGTCACTACCCCTGGAGTCCCAGGGCTTGGAGCCCTGCTTTCCTCACCAGTGCTCGGGGGCAAATGAAGGTCTGCAATCGTGGGCCAACTAAAAAGGAGCATCCATAGTTTCCTTCTCTTGGTCCTATGTCCCTATGCATGGATTGAGGGGCAGGTCCCATGGAACTTACTGCCATGACCCAGACCCCTCAACCCAAGAAGGACTTAGGGAGAAACAACTTGATCTGCCTTGAGACTTTACTATGATTATGCCTCAGGACTACCCACAGTTCTACCTCAGCTCATCATTAACACCTGTGTGTGTGTGTGTGTGTGTGTGTGTGTGTGTGTGTGTGTGCATGCATGTGTGAGTGCACATATTGGTACAGGATTTTAACTCAGGGCCTGGGCTCTTTCCCTGAGTTTTTTTCATTGAGGGCTAGCACTCTACAACTTGAGCCACAGCTTTTCTTCCAGCTTTCTGTGGTTATTTGCAGAAGAGAGTCTCATAGACTTTTCTATCTGGGCTGCCACTGAATGGCAATCCTCATATCTCAGCCTCTGAGGAGATAGGAATATGAGAGAATGAGCTGTTAGTATCTAACCGGCCACACTTTCCTTCTTGGATAAAACAGAGTACCTCTCTGTCCCAGCCAAGCACCCATGTACAGCTACCCCTCCAACCCAGGCTTCAGACAAAACATACCCTCCCCTGAGGACAAAGAAATGGGATCAGGTTTGAGCTTTAGGTTCTCCACACAGTCAGGGGCTGCTAGGAGCTGATGTAGAGGTCAGAGGTCTAGGCCAGGGCAAGTAGACAGCTGTTAGAACAGAAGAGCATATGAAAAGACATCCTTGCAGCTGGGTGGCAGTGGCTCATGCCTATAATCCTAGCTATTCAAGGCTGACACCTGAGGATCAATCAAGATTCAAAGTTAGCCTGGGTACACTCTTATCTCCAATGAATCATCAAAAAGCTGGGAAGCTGAGCTACACTAGTTCACATGGTACAGCACCAACCTTGTGCAAACAAGCTAAAGGATAGCACCTAGGCTCTGAGTTCAAGCCCCGGTAAACACACACACACACACAAACACACACACACACAAACACACACACACACACACACACACACACACACACACACACACACACACACACACACACACACACACACACACACACACACACAAACAGAGTAACATCTTTAGCAGGTGCCAATGTCTCATACAGCTATCCAGCTACTCAATAGGCTGAGCTCTTAGGATGGCAGCTTGAAGCCAGCCCAGGCAAGAAAGTCCGTGAGACTCTTCTCTCCACTAAAGTACTAAAAAAGATGAAAGGTGAGCTGTGATTCAAGTTGTAGAGTGTTAGCTGAGGGATAGGGCCTAGGCTCTGAGTTCCAGCTCTGAGATTTTGGTTTTTTTTTTGGGGGGGGGTGTCTGGTCATGGGGCCTGAACTCTGGGTCTGGGCACTGTCCCTCAGCTCTTCAGCTCAAGGCTAGTCCTCTACCACTTGAGCCACAGCGTCATTTCTGGCTTTTTCTTTTTTGCTTATGTGGTGCTGAGGAATCGAACCCAGGGCCTCAGGCATGCAAGGCAAGTGCTCTACCACTGAGACACCTTCCCAGCCCTATGTGATTTTTTAAAATAGAAACCCTTTGCCATCCCCAACCCCACAGGCCATAAATCCAGATTTTGGTCATCCTAGATCTCACTTCCATTCCTGCTACTTCCACAGAACTGCCACAAGTAGCCGATGTGTGGCTAGCACTGGGTTAAGAATTGAACTTACACAAGGGGGACATAACCAGGTCAAGGCTAATGCCCCAGAACATTGAGGTCCTGGCCATCCCAGTCTCTCACCCCCTGTACCCTGACTCTGGAATCTAGTCTGTGCCTCTGTATTATGGTTATCTGGAATTGTTTAGAAGGACCTGAGAGGCCCAGCTGGGTGGGGGAAGATAGACTTTCCTGTGATAAGTTACATTTACATTTCCTAGACACCAATGGATACTTCCAAGACAACTTGGCCTTACCTTCCATGTAGCCCCAGATCCTCCATGTTTAGGCAGCTTTCAGTCAGCTATCAGGCTGAAGTTGGCCAGAGCCATTGGCAACCACCCTTCCCCCACTCCACTGCCAGCCTGCTAAGATGGACATGCATCCAGAGGCCCAGCTGAGGAATAGGGAAGGACATGGCATGACCGACATCCTCCCGTCCAGGGGCAGGGGAGAACCTATGCCAGCTGGCCCTGCTGATCCAGAATCCTCTGGAGGCGGCCAAATTTATGGACAGCCAGATTGGGCCCCAACAGAAAGCTAGAATATACAGGTATCTGCCAATTTAGGACTCATTGTAGACCCAGATAGGGGGCTAAAGGCAGGGTGCCATGGAGGAGGGGCTCCCTCTGAAATCAGGAAGCTGCAGACAGGCGCCCAGGAAGGGGACAGAGTAAGATGAGGGGAAAATACACACACACACACACACACACACACACACACACACACACACACACACACACACACACACACACACACACACATACACAGGGGTAGCCCAAGGACTCAGCAGTCCCTGAGCACCTGAACATCTCAACCCCTGAGAAGATAGCTCTACGATCCTCAGACCAACTGTAAACAAAACTCAGTCTCTCACACGTCTGGAATGGCTCATAACATAGTATCGCATTTCCTACTGTACACAATGCAATGCAGAAAATTCAGCTACCTTATTTTTGGTTGTTGGTCATGGGGTTTGAACTTTGGGCCTTCACACAGTCCTTTAGCTCTTCAGCTAAAGGTGCGTGCTCTACCACTGGAGCCATAGCACCACTTCCGGTTATCTGGTGATTCAAATCCACCCTAAGCTGGCTTTGATCCGCAATCCCCAGATCTCAGTCTCCTGAGTAGCTAGGATTACAGTTGAGCCAATGGCAGCACCTGGCTTCAGTTACCTTCTTATACCCAGGGGAAACCCAACTTGTCAGGCTACAAGTAACATGCAATCCTTCGCTTCAGACTTTGACACCAGCACCCAAAACCACACTTCCATGGATGGAGAGAAAAAAAATTGACACTACCCTCCCATCCCTGCTCACATTCACTCCACTCTCTGCCTAAGACAGGCCACAACCTCTGGAGTTCTTGGTAAGGCAACGCCCATCCTTCTGTGATTTTACACTTAGGCAAAACAGGGGAGATCTTACAAATTTCTGTACATTGAGGCCAGCACCTGTTCTCCCAACCACAGCACCCCCACTCCTTCACCATCTCTTACAGGCAAGGGGTGTCTTTCTGGTTTTTTTTTGGTTGAGGGGCTTGAACTCAGGGCTTGGGTACTGTCTCCAATGATGATTTTTACTCAAGTCCAGTGCTCTACCATTTGAGCCATGGAACCACTTCCAGTTGGAGACTGGAGATGAGACTCTCATGGGACTTTCCTGCCTGGGCTGGGAAACGGGATCCTCTGGATCTCAGCCTCCCAAATAGCCAGAATGACAGGTGTGAGACACCAGCCCAGGGCTTATGGTGTCTCATTCTTTAGTATTTCCTCCTAGTCCTCCTCTAGACACTACCACCTAGATACTCTTCTACCGCCCTCAGGGACAGCAAAGGGAGGCTTGGAATCTGGGTAGGTCCATATGCATTAAAGGGTCCCCTCCACATCTCTACCCCTCTCTAAGCTCCCATCTGCCTCCTGTGGATGGCCTGGTCATCCGGAGCAGATCATACCCACTATGACTCTGGGGCCTGCCTGTATCCCCCTGCCCCACCCAACAGGCACCTTAGTATTTCTTGGGCCAGCTGCTTCATGTCCTCTTGGCAGATATTGGGAGGGTTGCTGATAACCGGGTCCAGGTGTTCAGGGCAGAAGGAGTGTCCAGTTCCCCTCTGTCAATGAAGGAGACACAAAGCATGGATGGATCTACTAAGAATTACAGGGCATAGCCATCCACCCATCACCAAGGTCACTTTGATAGCTGTTTTATGTTGACAGTCCTGGGGCTTGATCTCGGGGCGTGAGTGCTGTGTTGGAGCTTCTTTTGATGGAGGTGAGCGCTCTTCCACCTGAGCCAAGGTGCCACTTCCGACTTTTTTTCTGTGTATGTGGGACATAGGAATTGAATCAAGGGTTTCCTGTGTGCTAGCGAGCCCAATACTGCTAAGACACAATTCCAACCTTGGATAGATGTTTTTCTGTGACCCCTTGGCCCTGTCTCGGGGCAGTCTTGCACACCTGTACCGAGTTTCTCAGCAGCATCCATGGCTGCAAATGATCATGCTCAGCTATGTTGTCCTATATCTACAGTATCTTTGCACTCTGTGCTTCCTGTATGCTCCTCCTTGTTAAGTAAGATCCCCTTTCTAGTCCTACATCTATGAAGCCCACTCCAATTGTCCTGGTAGAGAGGGATCTTCATTCTGCAGGCTGCTGGCCTTGTCACGCTCTGCCTTCTGGCTGGTGTGGATTGAGAGTGCATGAAGGAGAAGGCCTGGCTTCCACCACCCACTTTTTGAAGGCTCTCATACACTACCCTGGGACCGCTGCTGTACCATACTCCATGAGAGGTCACTCGAGGCCCAGGCAGTATGGGGCAACAAGATGAGGCCATATTTTTGTGGGGGCTTGAACTCAGGATCTGGGAGCTCTCTCTCTCTCTGAGTTTTTGTGCTCAAGGCTACTGCTCTACCCCTGGAGCCACAGCTCCACATCTGGCTTCTTGGTGCTTCCATGGAGAGAAGAGTCTCTCTGGATTTCTATCTTATGGCTAGCTTTGATCTTTGATGCTTAGATCTCTGCCTGCCAAGTCACCAGGATGTCAGGCTTGAGCCTGAGCCAGAGGTGATGGGCACCAGAGCCTTTCTTTTGAGCTTCTGTTTATCTCGTGTCAACTAGCAAGCCCCAGTTAAAATAGTCAATTTCAGGGGTTCAAGTTTGTCTCCTAGATTAGTTAATCCAAGGAGATAAAGTGTCTTTGGAAAAGGCTACTTTGAATTGAATTGGCATAGGTGAGTGTCTGTGTGTGTGTGTGTGTGTGTGTGTGTGTGTGTGTGTGTGTGTGTGTGTGTGTGTGTGTGTGTGTGAGAGAGAGAGAGAGAGAGAGAGAGAGAGAGAGAGAGAGAGAGAGAGAGAGAGACGGTTTGAGTTTCAGGGATACCTACCCCCATCTCTGCGGTGTCTCATCCTCCCATTGGTGAGTCCATCCTGGATCCCCACCCCAAGGAAGGTGCTTAGGGAGAGTATGTAAGGTCACATCGAGTGGAATGATCTGAATTTTATCCTGCAACTGAAGCCTGGAGAGGTAATGGAGAGAAGGAGCGGTTTAGAGGAACATCAAAGGAAGCCCCTTATCTTTGGCTACAATTACCAGAGAGAAGACTGAATCCATCCTTTTTGGCAGTAAGATAACACGTGCCCACTATTCATTTATTTTATTTTATTTTTGTGAGTCCTAGGTCTTGGATTCAGGGCCTGGGTGTCATTCCTGAGTTTCTTTTTCTCAAGGCTGAGGCTCTACCACTTGAGCCACAGCACCACATCTGGCTTTTTTGTGTATGGGGGGAGGTTGTTTATGGGAGATAAGAATCTGACCGACTCTTCTGCCCGGGCTGGTCCTGAGTCACAACCATCAGACCTCAGCCTCTGAATAACCAGGATGACAGGTGGGAGCCACCAGCACCTGACTGCCACCATCCATTTATAATCCCCTAGGGCCAGTTCTTTGCCACCCACACTGCACCCCCCCTTGTGGTGAGTGGGAAGCTGACATGGGTGGGTTTTATACTTCAACAGCCTACCTACCTGTGAGTATTGTTCCAGGTCAGTCTGATGGCAGCTTCCTCCTTATTGACAGCAATGACAGCTCTGTCACAAGAACAAATGTCCCCCAAGAGGTGTCAGGCCTAGGGTCTTTCCTCTGCATATTGCCCCTCCACCCCAAAATAACACACTCTAGCAAAGCAAAGTAGACATACAGTGGATTCATTTTCTTATAACCAGGATCTGGCAAGATAAGTGGTGGTGAGGATCAGAGGCCCGGGATCGTGCTGGGTGGGAGGACAACGCAAAGCCTCCGTATCCACTTTCTTTTAACTGTCTTAGCAGAGGGTAGTAGGGAAGGACTCACGGGAGGGATGGACGATGAATATCCAACACTGTCTAACCCGGGCACAGTTTGGCTTACCTCAGGGAGGTATTTCAATAGGCGCAGGAGACAGCTCCTGACCTACAGCCCACCTCCAGAATGGGAGGACCACCTTGAGTCCAGCCACATGGGGACCCTGGGCCACCTCCTCCAGCACCCATTCAACCAGTTCCTATGTGAGAGAGATAGGTAGGGAGAGAGACAGAGACAGAGACAGAGTCAGAAAATGTGAGAGAGAGAGAAAGAAAGAAAGAAAGAAAAAAAGAAAGAAAGAAAGAAAGAAAGAAAGAAAGAAAGAAAGAAAGAAAGAAAGAAAGAAAGAAAGAGAAAAAGAGAGAGAGAAAGAAAGAAAGAAAGTAAGTAAGAAAGAAAGAAAGGAAGAAAGAAAGAGATAGAAAGAAAGAAAGAAAGAGATAGAAAGAAAGAAAGAAAGAAAGAGATAGAAAGAAAGAAAGAAAGAGATAGAAAGAAAGAAAGAAAGAAAGAAAGAAAGAAAGAAAGAAAGAAAGAAAGAAAGAAAGAAAGAAAGAAAATCCGAATTATACTTTAGCCAGGTGTCAGTGGCACAGGACTATAATGCTAACCACACAGGAGGCTGAGATATGAGGATCATGGTTCATAGCCAGCCCAGGCAGGAACGTTTGTGAGACACTTATCTTCAAAGAACCACCAGAAATTTGGATGTGATGCTGTGGCTTAAATGGTAGAGCACTAGCCTTTATCTGAAGAGCTCGGGGACAGTGCCCAGGTCCAGAGTTCAAGCCTCACAACTGACAAGAAGTGGACTTGCCACCACAAGAAGTGGACTGAATAACACCCACTGTCCTAGGGAACATGGCAGAGAAGTCAGGCCGAGCTTGCTGTCAGCTAGGGGTCATGAGTAGGTCACCTAGCGTCTCCATGCCTCATTTTCCCCAGCTGCAAAACTGAGCACAGTGAAGGATCCCTTTCCTCATGGCGATAGGGTAAGGATGAAAGAGAGCCATGTTTTGTTTCATAATCCCGTACTAGTTGCACGATAAATAACAGGCCCCATCTGAGCGCTTTCTGGGTATCTTCCTGTCATATGCTCACAGAATTGCCAAGAACCATATCTGACAGCCCCTCCCTCTATGCCTGCCTCTGCCCCAGAGATGCTCTTGTATTGATTCCTTGTTTCCTCACAACTGTCTCAGGAGGAGACTGAGGACCAATGGTCGAGGCCCAACCCAGAGCTTCACCTTAGGTCAAGAATCGGCTGCCATGGACTGAGTTTGGGACAATCCACCTAAACCAATGACTGAGCGTGAAGCTACATGTCTAGCATTCCAACTAAAGAGGACCAGGCCTGCTGGCGAATGCCTGTCACAGATAGGAGGGCTGCGATCCAGCCCAGCCTGAGCATATATTATCTATCTCGGAAATGTACAAGACATACAGGATTAGCTCACATGGTAAAAGACCTGACTGGCAAGCCTAAGGCCTTGAGTACAAACCCTAATATACCAAAAAAAAAAAAAAATTAGAGGCCTTGTGCCAGAGGCTCATGCATGTAATTCTAGCTATTCAGGATACTGAAATCTCAAAATTAGAGGTCAAGATTTAAAATAGGGTTGGCTTCACCCATGAATCGTCATTATGAGAAGACCCAGACTCTGACCCATACCAGTGCACTCCATACTAACAGGGCTCACTTCCTTACTAAGGGCTGGCTATGCTGTCTGTCAACCTGGGGAGTCACCCTCTGTGGGCCCCACCCCCAGGTCCTCCTAAGCTCTCTCTGCCAACAACCAGGCCTAAGGGAGTAGACATCTCCAGGGCACACAGATCCTTTGGTCTTATAATTTAATGGTGCTGAGTTCCCTTCAAGTGTTCCACCCTTCCAGGCCCCTAAACCTAAGCCCATGCATCCCCCACAGATAGCAGTTATAAGTTACCAAAGGGTCCAGCACTCCGTGTTACAACCCACTTCTACACACCCATACACACACACACACACACACACACACACACACACACACACACACACACAAAGCCAGCACGGGTGGCTCATGTCTGTCATCCTAGCTACTCAGGAGGCTGAGATCTGAGGATCACAGTTCAAAGCCTGCCCATGCAGGAAAGACTGTGTGGCTCCTATCTACAGTGAACCACCAAATAGCCAGAGGTGGAGCTGTGGCTCAAGTATCAGAGCACTAGCTTTGAGCACAATAGCTCAGGAACAGCACCTAGGCCCTGAGTCCAAGGCCCAGTTCTACCTCCAAACACACACACAGACACAGACACAGACACACACAGACACACACAGACACACAGACAAAGACACAGAGACACAGAGAAACACAGACACACACAGACACACAGACACACAGACACACAGACACACACACACACACACACACACACACACACACACACACACAGCCCAAAGCTTCAGTAGTTTCTGAGAAGAGAACCATGAACTCCCTCCATTAGGATCATATCCCACCCCCGAAAAGGTGGCACTGCCGACTTCAGACCCACTGTAGATAAAACATTAAGCTTCTCACATACCTGGAATGTCTCATAGCCCAGTATGTCATTTCCTACTGTACACACTGCTATGTGGAAAACTTAGTTACCTCTTTTTTTGTTGTTGATCATGGGATTTGAACTCTGGGCCAGGGCACTGTCCCTCAGTTCTGCAGCTGAAGGTGAGCACTCTCCCACTTGAGCCACACTGCCTATTCTCTGGTGGTCCATTGGACATCAAGTCTCGCAGAACTTTTCTGCCCAGGCTGGCTTTAAACCGTGATCCTCAGATCTCAGTTCCTGAGTAACTAGGATGACAGCCATGAGTTACTGGCAGCCGGCCAAAGAAACTTTTCCATGCCTTTCATCCTATCTCCTCAGGAGACTGAGATCTGAGGACTGCAGTTGGATGCAACCCTTAACTGCAAAGTCCATGAGAATTCTTTATGTACAATTAAACACCCAAAAAAGCTGTAAGTGGAGCTGTGGCTCAAATGTAGAGTGCTAGCTTTTAGCATCAAAGACAAGGGATAGGACCCAGTCTCTAGTTTCAAGCTTTTTCTAGCAAAGACCCACCGAAGAAAAGGAAGCAGATGGGCACACCAGAGCTCAAAGCTCACACATATACTCAAGACTCCCAGAACAGACCCAATCCTGCTCTGATTCTCTAGATTCTATGTCCTATATCATGGCAGTCTTAGATGGGACTGACCATGCACTGTTAGGACGTTCAAGTACAAACTCATACTGAGGATCCCTGAACTTATCAGAGACTCAGGATCTCTCACTGTCCTGCATTGACACTGGGCAATGAGGTGAGGTCTAGTTATCCAACCACAGGATGTGGGAATGAAAGGATTTCACAGCCAAGGGAAGAAGACAGGAGGTCTCTACGTCCCTCTCTCTCGGGAAGGAGAAAAGGGCTGATCCATCCCAGCAATGTTCCTGGGTTGTGAGTATTCTCAAAAACAACCCTGCTCAGAGCCCAGGGTCTCTGGTTTTCCCACCAGCCTCTAACCAAGCCTGCCCCACCTTCAGTTGGCCCTCTCTGAATGCCAGATCTGCCATCTAGACTAAAGGCTGAGCCAGAAGAGAGACCCACCTCTGCCTCTGAGAATGGCAGTCAAGAGGTCTTAGTGCCCCCTAGAGGAAGTCTCGGGGCTTCATGGGTCCCGATTCCCGCCCTCATTTCCTGTCTGTCCTGTGCCAGTGGCACACTGACCTCTGTCTCTGGTGGAGGAATGAACACCTGGGGTGTTGTAAAGCCTAACTCTGAAATCCTTACCCAAAAGACCACCAGAGACCGTCACCATGTAAAAGCAAAGGAGTCTTTATTGGAAGCTTGATCTTGGTCCCCCCAGTGTACATGGCAGCAGCCCATGATGGTGAGAGGCCCCAAGCCCATGGTTACAACACTTTTTATACACTTTTTTAGGGAAGGTAGGGCTTCACATACATCATAATTTCTTGTAACAAATCACTACAAACCCCAGGAAAATCACAAAACAACTTTATAGTATGATTGGCACACTACAAAGTGGGAAAGGACCAGAAACAAGTTGTTGGTTAGATCAAGGGGGGCTACATTCTTTAAACTGGTTGGCTTGCACCACAGAGGAGTCTCAAGAGGATACATGCTAAACTGCAGAGTTCCTTTTTTAAACAAACACCACCTGTGGTCTGACTGTAGCGTCACCAAGCACTCCAGCACCTGCCTGCCTGCGATTTTCCCAAGGATTGTTTATGTTCCTAGTCCCCTGGGAATTGCTTCTTCTGTTCATTCTCAGGTAGGGTTCATGGTCAGCTGCATAACTCATACCTGAGAAGATGCTCGCTAGCTCAAGATGAAGTCACCCAGGCCTCAGTCTTCTCAGTGTCATCTTCAGATTGAGCCCGGGAATGTTCAAGTCTCCAAGGATGTACTGCACAGGCATCCTGTGGCAGATGCCAGCCAGGTGGTCAATGGTGAACTCAAGGTGCCAGGACTTTTAATAGGCATGTGGTTGGATAGAAGGCTCTATCACTGATGGTCGAGGTTGTCATGCGAGGTCATGGCTCCAATGTCCTGACACACCTGACCTGGGATCATCCTCCTTCTTCATCTTCCTTGCCTCCCCCCGCCTTGACACTCCTTCACCCCAAAACCTCCCTAGATCTTGGACCAGAAAAGAAACTTATTGGGGCTGGGGATGTTTGACACCTGGTGACACAGCCTGAGCCTTAGGGTCTACCTGAGGCTGCTTCCCTCTGCAGTCGGTGACCACAAAGTTCCTGGATGTCATAAAGTTGCTGAGGGGTCATTGGCTTGGTCCTACATACTGTCTTTAAGCTCTGAAACTGTCCCCATAGAGATTGTGAATGGTTGGCTCCCTTGATCCAGGGACTCCAAACCAAGGCTCACATGCTCCCTTCTTCCGTTCCTTTCTTCTTTTTCTCCCACCGTCCTCCTCTATCTTTCCTTTCTTTCTCTGACTCCTGGGCCTTGAACTCAGAGCCTAGGTGCTGCCCCTGAGTCTTTGTACTCAAGGCCAATGGACTAAGGCTTGACCCTCACATCCACTTCTGCCATTTTCTTTTTGGTAGTTAGTTGGAGATAAGTCTTACGGGCATTCCTGCTCAGAACTTAAGCCTCGATCTTCCCATCTTAGCCTCCTAAGTAGCTAGGATGACAGCATGAAGCACAGGCATTCAGCTCAAACCAAGGTTTCTTCATGTGTTGTTGTGTTGTGGAACCAGCACTGGAAATTTTCATCATCTATGACTTATCCCCCCCACCCCCCCCGAGCTTGGTGCACACTGTAACTCTTTGTTGGATAAATAAATAAGCATCTGTCTACGACAATACTACAGAAAAGTCCCATCTGATTCTGGTAAGAATCTTGGGTGGGCATAACCTGATGTAACTCTCCCACAGTTCTCCCTACACCCTCTTCCTGTCCTTCTGGTGCCACCACACTTAACTCTTTTGGCTCCGAGGATGTGAGCCACGATGTACTTGCTGGATTCTGCTGCCTCTGGGATGCCTATCATAAAGATCTCTGTCCAGAGGCTGACCAGCTTTGTGGCACTCAGTTCCCCACTCGGGTGTGAACAAGGTTGCCGTGAGCTGAAAGCCTGGCTGAATGGGCATACTCTCCACCCCCTGGGGCCAGAGAAGATGGTCCACCATATCCGGCCCCCAAGTTTCATGTTGCAGAGAAAGTATCCTTGAGGCATCCCAGGTCTCTGAATCTCCCAGAGTCCAGTACAGGTGCTAGGAATCGTCTCTGCTTACAGCTGGCAGGCAGGGGATGGTGAGGTCACAATCTCTGCTCCCCACAACATTCTCAACTGTGGTGGCCACCCTAGACAGAGCCAGAATCTAATCAGTAGCTGCTGGAGAAAGGCAGTTGGGGCACGATGATCGTAGCAGGAGACCATCTGGCTAGGGAACTCTACCTGTGTTGCTTTGAACATCATTGTTTGGCAGCTGAAATGGTCTGTCTAATTTGACCCATAATCCCAGGTGTTAGTGGAAATTGCCAACTTCAAGTAAAAACCTTGGAAAAGATGGCATTTTACTTGTCCCAATCAAACTTAAAGGGTTCCAAAGTCAGTGGACTCTTTTCCTTCCAGACAGCCTATAGCAGGTTACAGAAACTGGCATTCAGAAAGCCCTAGCTAACTGCCATGTCCTGATACTGAGCAGGCTCCAGCAGAGAGAACACACTTGCCTACCACTGCCCAGCTGAAAACGGCCCAGACAGAACAGAGATTGGAGTCTGCAGGACTCCAGGGAGGACTGCACAACAGTGCACTGACCCGGAAGGGAATCCACACCACCAGTGGGGGCCTGTAGCTCCCTGCCCAGATGCCCACACACACATCAATATCCTGGGTAAGGTTCCCCTCTCATCCTTTGTCGTGGTGAGCCATAAGCCATATCACACCGTTCACTACTTCCCAGACCCTCCTAGCTTCACAGCCCCTGCCCTCCTCCCCCACATCTCATTCCCTAATTATGTTTGGCAGACACATTCCCAAGCCTTGAATTAGTTCCAACTATACACATGAGAGCAGAATGTCTGGGTGGAAGAGTGCGGTTGTGGTTACACTCATGTGCCTTCTGGCTGAAGACAGAAGGTCAGGTGTCCACTCGGGTCTGTGCTTCCCACGGGCCTCCTAGTAGAGACCTACACAGGCCCAGCAGCTACAGTTGGCTACAGGAAAGGGGAAGAGGGATGTGGAAAGAAGTGGAAAGGTAATCTACTGAAACTTTCTCGAAAGATGCCATGAAATGATGAAGGAGAAAAGAGAAATTGTGGCTGGGCTTGTATTGGGCACTCATGAAAAAAGAACAACAAATGCACATACACAAAAATAAAATGCTTTTGCTCGTTTTAGACACGGTGACTAAAGTATATTTTCATTGTTCTCATCTCCCTACACTACCAACACACACACACACACACACACAAACACACACACAAATACAAACCAGTGACAGAAGACTCATTCATGCAGCACTTGCAATTTACCACCTGATGATTCACAGTCAGGCTGTTCAAGGAGAAAGATGATCGATATATCTCTCTCTCTCTCTCCCTCTCCCTCTCCCTCTCCCTCCCTCTCCCTCTCCCTCCCTCTCCCTCTCCCTCTCCCTCTCCCTCTCCCTCTCCCTCTCCCTCCCTCCCTCCCTCCCTCTCTCTCTCTCTCTCTCTCTCTCTCTCTCTCTCTCTCTCTCTCTCTCTCTTACTCACACAGACTCAGGGCCTTGTCTCTCCCGAGTGAGTTGGTTCCTCATCTGGGAAATGTACAAGCTCAAGGATGGGGATTCCCTGGTAAGAACCAGGGGATCCCACCAAGGGGAACATTGCTCTAATAACACAGAACCACTCTGCCTCTCCCTTTCTCCAGGGACAGACCCCTCCAATTGGGAACAACCAGCCTTGAGTCCCCATTCACTAAAACCCTATGCTAGGACTCTGTGTGAAGGAGTCCTGAGGCAGGTGGCTCCTCAGAACCAGGAGATAAAACAAAGAAGGGTGTCATAGTGCCTCCAGAGGGGTGTCTGACCTGAGGTGGGGGCAGTGTTGGGGAATTTGATGGAGTCCTAAAGGCTATATATATGGATGGACTCCCTACTTCCAGCCTAGATGTTTCTGGGTGACTTGGTGGATTCTTGGGGAGGACGAGGAGACCAAATGGACCAGGAGCACTAGCAGAGCTGGCAGAGCTGGGAAATATGATAACTCTGGGAAAACTGTTAACAGCTGGGGTGGGAGGGGGACAGGACAGGTGTACGTGTGTTGGAGGAACACACCTCCCAAATAATCACCTCCCATCTGACCCCCAGTGCCCTCACCTCCCTACTGGGCTCTTCTTGGACCTCCTCAGGTGAAGGTGTGACTGAGCACAGAAGACAGACAAGGGCTCCCACAACAATAAGGGGGCCTATCTTCTGCATCCAACAGCCTCTAACCACAGAAAAAAAAGGAAAAGACCTGAGAGGTGCTGCTACCCACCTGTGACTAAAGCCATCAGGTTCCCACCAGCGAGAGGAAGGGTGCAGATATGTGGCTGTGTGGCTCCCACTGCTCCAGGCCAGGGGCTCTGGGGTGTCCCCTCTTCACCCATTTCTTCATCTTCCCTTTTCCTGGGGACACTGGCCACTAGGGATGGAGATGGGATCCCAGGGTCAACACCCCACTGCAGCAACTGGGTCTCATTTGTGGCAGAGCCAGAGCGGACTGTGGGGCATGAGGGAGGTGCAGGTGGGACAGGAGAAGGGAGGCAGGAGCCGCAGGTCTGGGTCCACTGGGGGAGTGACAGGAAATCACGAGGTACAGGGGTCACGGGGTGTGGGCCCAAGGGACAGCCACTTATGTGTGCTGCTGGGGAGAAGCTATAGGCGGCTGCTCCTGGTGCTTGAGGGCCCTGGACTCTGAGGACCTGGGGCGGGGTCAGGTCTGGGCCACAAGCAGGTTAGGGCTACGCCATTTCTGCCAGACAACTGAGAGAGGCACCAAGGATCTGAGCTGGCAGCAACATGTGTGAAATGCGGCACTGCTGGGAGGGGGCAGGGGCATCTGTGGGTGCCTGGGAAGGCTGTGAGCTTCCTCTGCTCCTCCTCCTCAGCTGCTGCTGCTGACCATTCCTCAGCAGCCTCTGCCATCACCTCAGCAGTCTCCTCCCCAGGGGCCTCTGCTTTCAACCCCGCCCCATCTTAGCAGCCACTTTCTCCACTGCTGCACCTCAGCCACTGCCACCTTGCTCCCCCAGCCAGGATATCAGACTCATTGATGCCATGGACGCTTCGCCTCCATGGGGCTGCTCAACAATATGCCTGCTGTGCTGGCTCCGCATGCTCTCTGCTCCTTGCCAGTACCCGCACTATGATCTAAGTGGCCGCCAGCCGCTGAAGCTGCTTCCCCTCCTGCATGTGCTTGCTCTTCTCTCTGACCTCACTGTCTGCCCTCAACTCATCTCCTAGGCTGCCCCACCCCCACCCGTGCATGTGCGCCCACCTCCACGGGGCCATGGCCTTGGCTGCCATTGCAGTGTGCCCCTGGGCCCCCCTCCCCTGGGTTCACCCCCTCACCCCGAATACAATGGCAGCCCTGACTGGGCCCTGGCGCTTCCAGGCCATGGAAGCTTCCAGGCCATGGCAATTGCAGCCTCACTTCAGCATAGCACTCCCCACCAACCCCAGTACCTGCCCAGGGAAAACTAGTCTCCCCTCAGCCCCACTCCCTCTACTCCACACACCAAGCAGGTGCATGGTGACCCTTGTGTGTGTGGTGTGTGTGTGTGTGTGTGTGTGTGTGTGTGTGTGTGTGTGTGTGTGTGTGTGTATGTGTGTGTTTGATTGTGTTTGTGTTCCTCTGGTTGTTGGGGATAACTACCACTCAAGGACTCAGAACATAGCATCCTTTTGAATGATGCAATACACAGCAAACTTCCAAAAACAGCACAAAGCACCCTGTGTAAAGGACTCAGCACACAGTTAACTTTGAAGGTCTCAGCCGATAGTAACCTGTGTAGAGAACTCAGCACACAACACTATTTGAAGGAGGGAGACCAGAGCCCTCAATGTAAAGGACTAAGTGCATGACATGTTTTGAAAAACTCAGCATGTAGCACTCTTTCCCAGGTACTCATTACATAGCCCCTGGGTTAAGACTCCACACACAGCACCCTTTGAAGGGCTGAGTATGTAGCACACTGTGTAATACATTCAGTGCACAGCACCCTTTGAAAAAGTCAGCATATTGCACAATTTTGAAGGACTCAGCACAATCACATTGTGGAAGGTCTCAGCACCCAGCACCATTTGAAGGACAGTACAGAGCACCCTGTGTAAAGGACTCGGCACACAGCACTCGAAAAACTCACCTCATCCTTCTCTTCCCATGAGTTCAGCACATAGCAACACCCTTTGGGATGAATTAGCACACCACACTTTTTGAAGGACTCAGCTTACAGTACATTTTGTAATGGACTCTGCACACAGTACCCTTTGGAAAACCCAGAACAGCCCAACCTTCTTAGGGACTCAGAACATAGCACCCTTTGTGATGACTCAGCAAACAGCACAAAACCCCCATGTGGGAAGGACCCAGCAAATAGCTGCCTGTAAAGGTATCAGCACATAGCTGTATGTCAGAAGTTCAGCTGTCATTAGAATTAGTGTGCTTTCTTCAGTATCACCATTCTTCAGAAACACTTCACAAATCCTATTAGTTCACATTTAGCTAACCTGTGTTTTATGGAGGAGGGTCAGCTGGGGGTCTTGAACTCAAAGCTTGGGGGCCCTGTCTCTGAGATCTTTGTTTCAATGCTAAAGCTCGACCATTTTGAGACACAGCTCCAATTTTGTTTTTTTGGGATTGTTCTTTGACAGGCCTTACAGTGATCAGAAAGGCCAAGTAGGGGTGTCCTTGGGCAAAGGCTCTTAGCTTGGCCTGGAGCTGACCTCTCCCTTCCTTGTGCCCCTCAGAGCCAGGCCTCCTGGAGCTCTCTTGGCCTAGGGTGGACCAGACCTGCTCTGGCATCAGCACTCAGGGTGAGCAAAATCAGCTTGGCCCCGGGTCCCTTTCCCAAATTGAACTATACAGGACAATGGCAGGGGGGTGGGAGGGGAAGGGGGGAGGGAGAGGGGAGGGGCGATGTCCCGTGTCTGGCCACCAGGGGGCAGGAGTCTCCCACCATAGGGATTGTACCTGAGAGTTGTGTTTACTCTTGCTTCCCTGGGGCCCCCATCATGCTTCAAAGCCACCCTGGACATCGAAGTCCTTGAGACTCTTACCTACATTTAACTATAGAAAAGCAAGTGGGGCTATGGCTCAAGTGGCAGAGCGCTAGACTTGAGCAAGAAAACTCAAGGATAGAGCCTAGGCCTTGTGTTCACACACACATACACACACATACACACACACACACACACACACACACACACAAACACACCCCACATGCATGCAAAATCAAAGATTTCTACACTGCAATCTTTGGGTATTCTCTACCTTTTCCCCACTAAGCCTGGTGGTTGTTGGCCGAAGAGTTTGATGCATACAACACCATCTGGCATCTTTGATTTTAAGGAACAGAATGGATAGAAGGTCAGCCTTCCCCCATCCCAGCTCCTTAGTCAGGTCAATGTCTGTCTAGGCCCTTTGGGGCTCCTTTTACAGACTCACCAAGAAGCCTTCAAATGGTATCACATGCTGGGCACTGGTAGCTCACTCCTGTCATCCGAGCTACTTAGGAAGCTGAGATCGGGAGCTTTACGGTTCCAAGACGGCATGGGCAGGAAAGTGTGTGAGACTCTTATCCTCAATGAACCATCAGAAAACAAGAAGTGGCCCTGTGGCTCAAGTGATGAGTTCTATCCTCGAGAAAAAGAGCTCAGATACAATGCTCACAGCCAACAACAACGAGAGGTATTGCATGTTGGCTTTGGGATTAGCATGGGCCAAATGTAATTGGAATTTTCAAGTGCTTCAAGTCAAAGCAGTACCGCCTTTAGTCCCTGCTCCTGCATCTTGTCTCACCCCCTGGACTTGGCCATGCTTTAGGTCAGCATGGTCCTGGCTGGATGGGAGGGCTTCAAGGAGGAAGATCCCAGAGCAATCACTCCGTCTCTTTCTGCCCTGCTCACCCTGCTGTTTCTGCTCTTTGCCATAGACCTTCTTCCTGGAATCCATCTGTGAGGTCATCACTGCCAATATAGTGGTGAATGGTGGTGGTCCATGCTAACACGGCAGTCAGAGGTGGAAGTGGTTCTGGGACTAGGACCTTCCATGCTAAGTGTGGGCTGAGGCCAGGACTGACCTCTATTTCATCCTGAGCCTTGCAGGGGTGGAGAGTCAGTGTAGACTCCACATTGAGTCAGGTAAGATCGGAATCTGTAGAACCACTTGTGTGGGGAAGGATGTGGGGCTCAGGTGGGCACTGTTGTTGGTACTCCTCTCAGGACTCCCCTCTCCCTCTCTCATCCCAAATGGTAGAAGAGAAACTTCAACTAAGGGTGTGGGAAGAGGGGGCTGAGGAATATTTCTGTGTGAACCAGACTTGTGCTTCATAGTCATCCTAGTTCCTACTTTCTATTTATCTGAGGAATGTCCATATGGATTTGTGAGGACCAGGGATCATCCTAGCTGAGAATGTGTCTTAGTTGTAGAGTAGTTGCCTAGCACGCCTGAAGCCCTGGGTTTGATTCCACACAGAAAAAGCTGGAAGGAGAGGTGGCGCTCAACTGGTAGAGCAACAGACTTGATCAAAAAGAGCTCAGGGACAGTGGCCAGCCACTGAGTTCAAGCCCCAGGACTGGAAGAACAAATCTTTGTTGGAGGCTTTTTTTTCCTTTGAAAACAAATTATTCTTTGTGATAAGCAAAATATCGACCTCTTCCCTGGCCACCAATGGGCCATTAGATGTCCCTTGAATTTTGGCTGCCTCCTGGCAGCCTCTACCCTACTCGACCCGCAGTTTACCCTTCCCATCACCTGGCAGATAGAGGCCTGAGAGAAGGCCACCTGGCCACCTACTTGTGGTGGCCGCTGAGGTTTTGAGAGTCATTGTGTCACATAAAAATTTATCATCTGCATGAGTCTACAGAAGAAAGGGAGGGAGCAGCCCTTGCCCAAGCCCTCTAGCTGTAGGCTGCTCTGGGCGTGGGGCATCTGCCACAGGATGTGCTCCGTGGGGGAGTCTTCTATGTGGTCGGGAACTCTGACCTCTCCTTTGGCAGTTTCCAAGGGTCTTGAAGTTGCAATTCTTCAAAACCTTTCTGCTCCTCCTTCATTTCGCCCACTCTGGAGCCTGAGGTGTCTGAAGGGGCGGTGGTGGTGGGGGCCTCAGCCTATGAAGGCATCTGGAGCATTCTGTCAGCACCTTCCCCTGCGAGTAGCAACAGCAGCTCTCTCTTCTCCATCTTCTGGGAGAGCCGTCACACATGCTTGTCTTTCTCCAAACACAGCTCATCCAGGATGAACATCTGCTCTTTACACGACAGGAGGGACTCCTTTATGGTGCAAATGTGTGCTGACAGGTGGCTGCATCGATGGTGTAGTTAATCTGCTGGACTATGGAAGTCCACCTCATCATGCAGGTCATGGACGAAGCAGATTTTCTTCTGGGATGCCCACGTGTCCCAATTGCCATCCTCATGCCTGCTGTGGTAACAGCTCATGAGGTGGGAGGCTTGTGGCTCCAGCACCATCTTGCACTGAGCTGCTGTGTTAGCAGGGCGTCTGCAGTGGGGCCGCAGCTCAGCCTTTGAGAGTGCTCGCAGAGCCATGTCACTCTAGGTCTGGGGCATGTCTCTGTCTTCTGCGATGGTCACGTTGGGAGAAGTCACCTCCTCACCTTTTGCTTCTCCAGGGCTCACAACTTCCACTCCCCAGGGAAAACCAGGAAGCTCAGCTGGGCCTGCAGGCTCTCCTCCTGTGGTCTGGTCACTTCCAGGAACTTAAAAGTGTCCTGCCACTTTGGGGGCACGTGGTCCCCCCAGTTGGTTGGGCCCTGCACTTGCTTCAGCTGGGTGTGCCTCTGCAGGGTCTATTGCAGGGCCTCCTCAGAGTTGAGCCCCTCATTGGAGGCAATGTGCTGCTCACAGGTGGCTCTGAACTCCTGCAGCTGGGCCAGGGACTGTTCCTGCTGCTCCTGCAGCTCCCAAGCTGCTTGGCTCTCTCTCTCTTAGCCACCTCTTTACATTCATCTATCTTCTCCTCTGAGTGGACTAGCTGTTCCCACAATTGTTTCTTCACCTGCTGCTGTGAGTCCAGGATGCTTGTGAGCTCCTCCTTCTCACCTCTTACCCTGTGGAGAGCATCCCACAGCAGAGCCAGCTGTTCCTTTTGTTATGGGTTTCACACACATGTGCATCGTGGGGTCTCGGGGATCTCCTGACAATCTTTGGCCTTTTCCTCCAGTCTCTGTAGTTGCTCCTGCTGCTCCGCATTCTGGAGACAGAGCCTCTGGTTTTCCTTGACCTGGATGTGAAGTTGTTTCTCCATGTTTTTCAATTCCATCTGTCTATGGTATTCCTGGGCCTGCAACTGCCTCTCAGCCTGAGATGGTTCTGCCAGCTTCCTCCTCAGTTCCCCCAGCTCATTCTCTAAGTCAAGCACCTGCCTCATACTTTGCTCCTTCTCCTCTGTCAATTGGTTCACCTGGTCCATGAGCCAAGGAACCTCCTCCTCCATTCAGGCCTGTCAATGCTCAGGTCCTCCGTGAAGGTGTTTCTCTCCAGATTTTCTGAGTTCACCATCCAGCTCAGATTGTCCAATAGTCTCTCCAGTAACCACGCCCCACCAGCACTTGTTGGAACTTGCAGATTCTGTTCTTCCTGTTACTCTTCTGTGTCCAGAGCACTTCCAGCTTCTCCTGAAATTCTGTGTTCACTTTCTCTAGGTCTTCGAAACTTCTGGTCTTTTCCTCGAGCTGAAGTGTCACATATATCAGCTCTGTGAAGAACATTTCTTTCTCCTTCTGTGCAGTAGTGACCACAGAAGCCACCATTTCCAGTTCCGCCATGTGCCGTTTTGAGACGTACAGGTGGCTGGTGAGAACTCCTTGCTCTATTTCTCTGCCATTGGCTGCCTGCTTGACTTGGGCCAGTGCAGATTGTAAATCACTTTCTGCTGAAACCAACCTCTGTATGGGTGGTTTGTGGATCTCTAGCTCTGTTTTTGGTGCTTCGTGCACCTGAGCTATCTTCTCCCTCTCTTTCTCCAGTCAATCCAGCAGATTTGTCTTTTCCTGCTTCAGTGGTTGGATCTTGGCACAGAATGCCTGGTTTCTTTTGCTGCAATTCAGGGTGGGCATCACATGTCGCTAGCACCTCTGCACATCCTTGGTGGTATCAGGAACATTGACTGTGACTGTGTCCAAAGGCAAGGGAGGCCCGCAATCAGCATCAGCTTTGGCCAGACGCTCCATTGAATCATGCTCCCCAGGGGTGTTTGTCGTGGGGATCCCTCCCTTTTTCCTGTTCTTTGTTTTCTTGAATGTTGCAGGTCTGATGGAAGGATTCTTCTGCCGGTGTTCTGGCAGTAGTTTCTTGTCCGTAGCTCTCTCAAGGAGTCTTGTTGTTTCAGATATCTGAGCACTGGGATGGGAAAGATGGGCTGGCCACATTACCAGGCTCTGGGAAATCCTCTATTCTCCCACTCACTGACTAGGACATCAATTTCCTATTCTACTCCAAAGTCTCATCGAATCTCCTGCTCACCACTCAGCCACCTCTACCTTCCTCAACTGCTGGTGGTAGTGTCGAACAACTGACGGAATCCTGGTGCTGGGCAGCATGGAATGTGGGCATGGATACAATTCTTGTATTGCATTGGTCAGAAAGAACCATGAGAAAATGGGGGTGTGGCCGGAATTATGAGATGCAGGCACCATGGGTAGAGTCAAGATGACAGCGGCTCCCCCAGCCCCTTTCCCAGGGAACTTTGTCCAATTCAGTTGGGTACAAGAGGGTAAAGTGCTTTAGCAAGATGGTTGCACAGATTGTTGTGTATGTCTGTTTGTTGCCAGTCCTGGACCTTGAACTCAGGATCTGGGCACATTCTTTGAGCTGCTTTTGCTCCAGTGGTAGCCCTCTACCACTGGAGCCACACAGCTTTGTTGACACTGAAGTTGGATCGGGGTCTCCAGGACTTTCCTGCCTAGGGTGAATTTGCCCATGATCCTCCTATCACAGCCTTGTAAATATCAAGGAGGCCTGCTGAGAGCCACTGGTTCCTGCTTAATCATTGATGTTGCTCTTCTTGGACAGACCAGTGAGTTCCTTATCCTCAGGTTTAAGTGGTGGGAGCTGGAGCCCACAGTTTGAATCCTGGTCCTGCCACCTCCAAATGGCAGGGGAGCCTTAGAAATTCATTACTATCTATAAAAATACCAATAGAATGTGATTTATGTTATGACTGAATGGGCAGTTCTTGAATGATTCTAGGATAAAATTATATACAATTTTGTTATAGAACACTGATCATCAATACTTTATGAAGCATTTAAACATTCACATTCATTAAATGGAGTCATAATGAAACACCTAAGAATTGGTATTTCATTTCCTAAGAATTGGGCCTCACATAGTATAAAGGTGTCATTTTTTTTCTGCCAGGATTGGGATTGGAACTCTTAGTCTGGGTAACTCTGTTACACTGTGTTGAATGAGGAAGCTGGCCTCCTTGAAGTCAAGAAATTCATGTGTACACCTCAGGTCTGAAATCGATCCCCAACACTAGAAAACATCCTATTCATGTACATTTTAAATATGTGATTTATATTTACATACATATGTTGGCTCCATATTGCTTTCAGTGTAGTTATTCATTTTATGTTTTGTTTCATTCATGTAGTGACTATTTTATTGATTATTATGGCACATAGAACATTGCTTACATTGATTACATAGGATATAGGTCTGCATAGGTATTACAATTATACCAAACACCCAGGACTTTCACAGGAAAGGAAAACATGTGTCACCATCAGCTTCTTACTCCACGATTCATTTTGTCGGAGTGCTGGTATCTGAACTCATGGCCTACAAGGCCCAATTCATGAATGGGTGAGTGTCAACACAGCATCCTGGGGAAAAATGAATTGACAGGCAGTTCCTAGGACCTTATCTCGAGCCCCAGGTTTTGAAAAAATAAGAACAGAGTGACACCCAGATGGTAGTATGCTAATAAATATATATCTTTATAGAGTGTCAGAGATGTCTATCCATTATTCAGTTATAAAGACTACATTCCTACCAAAACTTGGGTATTTATTATGCCTCCATGTAATTTATGTTATTATTTTCATCCTTAATAAACAGTTAAGTAAATCAGTGTCCTGAAATTATTGCATCCCTGTGAGAAATAGTATTCTTTTAATGCTTCATAAGATAATTAAATAAAATCAATCAGCTGACTGAAATCATGAAGTCTAATTTTATTCAAGTATCATTCATGAGCAACTTATTCAACTGTGACATTGATAACATTCCATTGTTTTTCCTGTAGATGGGAACGAGTCTCTTAGGATCTCCCACCATCTAGAAGTGGCATGACTGGGATTCGAACTGGAGGCCTATGTTGCCGTGCAGGACTATGGCTTCCTCAAACGCCCACCATTACAAAAAAATATTTAGCTCCCTGGTTTGCAATTCGTGCCATTTTTCTGCCAGGCCAAGGATTTGTACTCAAGGTCTGGGTAAATATGCAGCACTGTGCGGGATGGGAATCTGACCATGCTTGAAGACAAGAAAATCAGGCCTGTTCCCTCGGCCTGAATTCAAGCCTCAGGCCTGGAAAAGATACTCCTTATATCCATTTTAAAGATAGAATTTATATTTCTATACAGATATTCAGTTCATATTGTGTTTGGTATGGTTATTCATTTTATGTCTTGTTTTATTCATTTATTTACCAATTATTTTATTTATTTGGATGACACCGCTACCATTTATTACATTGTTTACATCCTATCACATAGCATCTAGGTTTGTAGATATGTTCTCCATCATATCTGAAACCCAGGACTCTCCCAGAAAAGGAAATCATGTGTCACACTTGGCTTCTTACTCCAAGATTAAATTTTTGGCAGTGCTAGGATCTGAACTCAGGGCCTAGCAGGCCCAATTCATGAATGGATGAATGTGAGCATGGCAGCCTCTAGCCAATGAAGCTGTCAGGTGGTTCCCAAGAGCTGAGATCCAGCCCCAAATCAGTGATGCATGGATAGGCAGATGATGCTATACAAATAAATATATATTTGTAAATGCCACAGACCGGCTCGGTCGGGACGACGGAGGACACCTAGGGGAGGAACCTGGAATGGGGGGGAGATGGCAAACAGACAACTCACACACATTAGGAGTGGATGCTGAGTGCGATTTAATGCAGAGGATAACAAACTTTTATAGCAAAAAGTCTCCATAAGAAGGGGCAAAAGGTTACACAATCTTGCTACAGGGCTTCATTCTTGGATGGTCACCAGCTGGTCGCCTGAAAGGGCAAAAGTTTACACAATCTTGCTGCAGGGCTTCATTCTTGGGTGGTCACCAGCTGGTCATCTGAAAGTCACTTGTTTCCGGCTTATCTCTAAGAAATATAATGGGTTTCGATGTTTGTCACCATCTAACCATTACCTTATTTCTATAGAGGCCTTATTTGTCCCATAAGATTTTTCCTATTCCCTCTTTAACAGTAAGGTTACAGAGGCCTAGATCTAGCAAGTCTCTTAGTAAATGAAAGAGAGTAATAGGAAGTTCTTTCTCCTAAGTAGTTATCTCAGCAATTGCCATACATTCTTTCTGTTCTAGCCGCGCCTACAGCTTCTTGTAATTCTCTTACAAACAATTCCTTCTGCTGAAGTGACATCGTGAAACCCCCAATACATTTATATTTACTTATGACTTGTCTACTAGCCTCCACAAGAGGGGTTTCAGGGTAGCACTTAACTCTGGTGAGTTAGTCATATTTTTAAGACACTCATCAGATATTGGAGTCATCAGCACTCTTAAGAAAGAGCTGTGAATAACGGAACGTTGACAATGAATAAGTACAATGAACAGCAGAAACAGTAAAAGATTAATAGGTACTCTTACACAGTGGAGAAAAGAAAAGTAAGAACACATCTTTCCCAGGGGTTTGCCAGCCTTTCCAGGAGTAGGCCTCTCTGAAGCCCTATTCTCCGAGGTAGACTTCGGTGAAGTGCCAATACTCAGAGATAGGTCTCTGAAGCCCCATTCTCAGGTCTGAAAGCTGGTTTCCCATGCTAAGCAGACTCCACTGGAGTAGGCGTGTCAGGTAAAGAGCACCAGCGCCCTCCATCTATGATTGAATGACACCTAGTACATTCCTACCAACTCTTAGGCATGTATTATACCACCATTGAAGGAATATTATTCTTTTCGGGCTTAATAAACTATTAATTAGGATCAATCAGCTTTCTAGGATTATTGCATTCAATTTTAGACTAGACCAAAGCATGAACTACTCTTTCAATTGGTATTCCTATGCATAGGAATGAGTCTCTTGTGATCTCCTGCCATTGGTAGGTGTCAGGACCGGGATTGTAACCCGGGACCTATGTAGACAGGTTTGCTTATGTCTTCTCTGATACCCCACCAGCCTTTAGCATTGGCAGGTCAGGTCCATTTTGCAAACATGTCATTCAGGCTCAAGATAGTCACTGTGCAAAGAAAAAAATGTGAAATCCTGAGCCCTATGCAGCTCACCACTTTTTTTCTATACTACATTTTTTTTCTTCCTGCAAACACTGTGGGCCTATGATGCCAGGATCGGCTATGGGTCCAGAGGCTACACTCCAGCCTAGGACGATTAAAGCTGAGGCAGAGTTGCCACGACATGAGTTCAAGTCCCCTGTTGGCAAAATAAAGAACAAATTGAAAATTAATTATTTAACTAAATTAAAAAAGAAAGAAAGCTCTCTGGTTTGGAATTTCTGCCAGTTTTGTTTGCTAGGCTGGGATTTGAACTCAGGTCTCAGTAACTCTGTAGCAGTGTGCACGAAAGTGGCAGAGTTGCCACTTCTTGAATTCAAACCCAGTGCAAAGCCAAAAATAAAAATTAAGTCACTGAGCTCAGCAGGGGAGTAGATGTGGAGATGGGAGGGGGGTATGGTAGGTAGAACACAAAGGAGGAGGCTACAAGCCTCAATAGGAAATACAATTACCATGCTCATTTTACTGTAATTTCTCTGTACAACATTTTTACAATAAAAAAATGAAAAAAGTCGTGCTCAGAGAAGCAGTTTGGGGGTAAGGGAATGAGGTCTGAATAGATGTACAAAATTCCACACTGATTTCATTTTAATATTCAGTATGTAACTGAATAAACATAGCTGCTTATTAAAAATAATTAAGTCAAAATCCCCAACAATTAATGTGTTTGCATCTATGTGGGATTTGAAGAAAAGTAGTGTTTCTTGGATAAATTTGGGTTCTCCATTGTTTGGCGAATAGATATTTAGAATTGTAATATCCTCCTGAAGGAGAGATCACTTAATTAGTATGTAGTGACCTTCTTTATCTCTTGTCACGAATTTTAGTTGAAGACTATTTTATTTGATATTAGGATTCAACTCCCGCCTGTTTATGGGGGCCATTTGCTTATAAGATTTTGCTCCAGCCTTTAACATTGAAAATGTGACAAGACCACACTAAAGCTACTAGCAAAACTATGTTTATTGCAGCATTATTTACCATAGCTAAGATATGGAACCAACCCAGATGCCCTTCAGTAGATGAATGGATCAGGAAAATTTGGTATATATACACAATGGAATTCTATGCCTCCATCAGAAAGAATGACATTATCCCATTTGTTAGGAAATGGAAAGGCTTGGAAAAAATTATATTAAGTAAAGTAAGCCAAGCCTAAAGAAACATAGGTCCCATGGTTTCCCTTATTTGCAATATCTAGTATATGTATGAGTCAAGCAGGAAAGATCAGATAATGTGATGTTAGGAAAATGAACCCTTAGATATAAGTATTTAAATGTTTTTCTTTCCTGCATTTGTTTCTAACTCATTTATAAGATTATTTCTTTGTAGCTTTGTATGTCCCTCCCCCACTGTACAACCCCTGCTTTCACTATATTTGATGTCAGTATAATTTGTGGAGGAGATGGTGAAAAACAAGTCGTTTTAGGATACAGGTGGACACGATGAAACTATGAGAAGTACAAGTTGTCCTGTCAAAAACGAACTTTACAACTTTGGTGAGGTGGGAGGGGAGGGCGGGATTGAGTGGGGGGCGGGGGGATGCTGGAAAGGGATGTGAAGGGTAAACAAAAGTGGAGGCTGCAATGCATGATAAGAAATGTACTCATTATCTTGCCCATGTAATTGTACCCCTCTTTACAGTATGTTCACAAAAAAAAATTAAATTAAAAAAAAAGAATTAAGTCACTGTCTTGGAAATAGGGCCAGTATTTCTTTCAGTGCTGGGATTTGATCTCACCATCCAGGTAACTCTTTTGCACCATGGGTGAAAGCAAAGTTCACTGTCCTTGAGGAAAAGAAATTAAGTTTAGAGTTACCAGGGTCTGATTGAAGGGCCTGCAATGGAAAAATATTTCTATATATGTGTAATATATGATATGTATTTTCTTATGTATGTTTATAACATTATGATTTTTATTATTGATTTTGTATTTATTTTAGTTTTTACTTGATTCATTTACTTATTGTCTATTGTATTTAGTATTTTTGGGGGGCAGTCCAGTCGTGGATCTGAACTATGGGCCTGGGCGCTGTCCCTCAGATATTCAGCTCAAGGATAGCACTCTACCACTTGAGCCACAGCTCCACTTCTGGCTTTTTTTTCCTGCTTATGCAGTGCTGAGGAATTGAACCCTGGACCTCATGCATGCAAGGCAAGTGCTCTACCATTGAGCCACCTTCCCAGCCCCTATTTAGTATTATTATACACATAATATTTAATATATTTTGTACATCTATTATAAAGTTATACACAATAATATAGGACTGAGTTCCAGGAAGATGGTGGAAGAGAAGCTGGGGGTTAAACAAGCTCTCCCATAGAAAGCAGTTTCAGTGCTTCAATGAACAATCCTAAGCCAGAGAATCACACAAAGTATTCCATCACAGTAAAGAGTGTTAGGCTAGAGAGGGAAAATCCAGGCAATGAGACAGATCTGAGCACTTGCCAACAGCTGTGACTGCGGCGGCGGCAGTGGCAGTGGCAGCAGTGGCAGTGGCAATGGCAGCACCTTTGGCGGCAGCTATAGACGCCATACCTGCAACACAGAGAGTCCAGGACAAAGACGCCAGACGCGGCCAGTGAGTGGGTTCTACTCAACACCAGCAAGAACTGACAAGGAGCACATATCGTCATCCTGCATTTAACAGACCAGGGACGACCCAGGAACCAAGACTCCGGCTTGAGTAGAAGCCTGACATCCTCACAGGGATCAGAGGAGGGAAGACCACCCCTCCCCCCACTATGGGAAATCTCCATCTTTGATAATGACAAAGGCCTGGCTGAGCAGCTAGCTCCAACTCAGGCCTTAGAAGAAAACAAAAGAGTCATTAAGCAGGTCACAGGAACCTAACCTGGCCTGCTAGGCTCTGCTCAACCCAAGTGAAAGTCACCTAGCCTAGGTCGCCAGCCACAGGAGTGTCTTTCTTCACTGGGTAAACAGAAACAGAGGCCTGCCCTCTATACAGCAGTGTTGATAATCAATTGAAATTCATTACACATAAACCCTGAGAATGGCTCAAGGTAGGGCTCTGTGAGTGTCTCAGAAGCTAGCCCCCCAGGGAAAAGCAAATGTTTGCTGAAAGGCCTCAACTCCATCCAGAACCTAGCCTAATCACAGCATCTCCAAACTAGAGAAAACAGCCACTCCTTCTTCTGTGATACTTAAAGCAGATCTCCCTCCCATTGAACTAGCCTGGGAGGAGGGTCATAAAATCCTGGGTAAAGCAGAGCATTTTTCTGCTTGCTCAAACAAACTGACATAAGAAATCAACCAAGCCACAGGAATATCAAACACCACAAACAGACAAGAGACTCCAACTAGAGACTGGTTAAGGACACAAGGGAGATACAAGATCTCCCCATTCCCAAAAAACTCAAAGAACTCTTTTTTGTACCATTTACAAAGAAATTTTTTCTAAAACTGTTTTTAATTTTTATCATTTTTAACTTTAAAAAATTTGTTTTCTATTAACTTTTTTCTTCCTCTTATAATTTTTATTATAGGGGTATATGTATGTGCTTTTTTTTTGTTTTTCTTTTTAAATTTTTTTTTGTTTAGCTTTATTGACCTTTTGATCCGTTTTTTTTTTCTTTCCTTCTCATTCTTTTCACCTTTTCTACTCTTTCATTCTTCTTTGCATTACTTAATTGATGTTCTGCTCTTCCTCAGATATACCCATAGTCGATTATTAGACCTTATCCCCCATTATGTACACATTTAATCCAAAAATTTATTACTGAATTCAAAACCTCTTAGACTTAAATTCCTTAATAGCAGTACTATCTCTTTATACATATATAATATTTTAAGCATTTTTATTTTTAAGTTTTTCACATCTCCTTTCTATCCCGACCCTTCTCTTATCCTATCCATATTCTTCTCTGAATATTGTGGTTTTGGTTTGCATAATTTTTAAGTATTTAAGTGTTTCACGTTTTAACTTTTAAATTTTGTTTTTCTATTTTTTCTTGTCTCTTGTTTTAGAGAGAGAAGTTAATGGTCTGGGAAATTTAACAGGATCCTAGCAGAGAATTTCCCAAACATGCAAAAAGATAGGCCTATTCAGATAGAAGAAGCTTTTATAACTCCAATTAGACCAGACCAGAACAGAACAACACAGCATCACATTATAATCTTCACAGGATCAATTCATACCAAGGAAAATATCCTTAAAGCTGTCGAGGAGAATAGATAAATCACTTAGAAAGGGAAACCAATTAGAATCACCTCAGATTATTCAGCAGAGACAATTAAAGCAAGAATAGCCTGGAATGGTGTATGCCATGCCGTAAAGACAAACAACTATCAACCATGTATATTGTACCCAGCTAAACTCTCCTTCATAACCAAAGGTCAAATAAAAACTTTCCATAGCAAAGAAAAATTGAAACAATTTATCTCGATCAAACCAGCCCTACAAATGATTCTTAAAGTTATCTTACACATAGAAAACCAACAAGACCACAAAAAGGCAAAGAAACCGCAGGCAAACTGAGAATCCAAGAACCATAGAAAAAACCCAGTTGCCACAGCTCCCAAGAAGGTGGATAAAATAGCAGGAACTCCCAAATGATTCTCAGTTGTAACTCTCATCATTTACGGAATTAACTTTCCAATTAATCGACATAGACTGTCATGTTGGATTAAAAAGCAAGATCCTTCTATCTGCTGCCTTCAGGAGTCATATTTTGCCCCCCCAAAAAACACATTTTCAATGTTAAAGGCCGGAACAAAATCTACCAAGCAAACGGCCCCCATAACAGGCGGGAGTTCCAATCCTAATATCAGATAAAATAGACATCAAATTAAAATTCGTGAGAAGAGATAAAGAAGGTCAGTACATACTAATTAAGGGATCTCTGTTTCAGGAGAATATTACAATTCTAAATAACTACTCGCCAAACAATGGAGCACCCAAATTTATCTAAAAAACACTACTTTCCCTAAAATCCCATATAGATCCAAAGACATTAATTGTTGGGGACTTTAACACACCACTTTCTGCACTAGATAGTTTAACTTGGCAAAAACTCAAGGGAGAAACCGCAGATCTAAACACCTGCATAGATCAAATAGATTTAATAGACATCTACCAAATATTTCACCTAGCAGCATCAGAATACACGTTTTTCTCAGCAGCAAATGGAACATTTTACAAAATAGACCACATTTTAGGCCACAAAGCAAACTTGTCCAAATTCAGAAACATTGAAGTTAGTCCTTGTATTCTCTCACACCACAAGGGAATAAAATTAGAACTCAACACCAAGAGCCATCAAAAATTCCTGTAACACATGGAGGTTAAAAAACACACTGCTGAATCATGAGTGGGTCATGGAAGAGATTAGAAATGAAATTCAAATGTTCATGCTATTCAACAAAAATGAGCACACAAATTACCAGCTCCTCTGGGACACAGCAAAGGCAAGTTTATAGCTCTGAGCTCCTACATCAACAAATTGGAGAGATCTGAAACCAATCATTTAATGAAACATCTGAACCTCCTTGAAAAAGAGTAGCAAGATAAACTCCAATCCAGTAGATGAAAAGAAATAATTAAAATTAAATCAGAATTAAATGAATTAGAATCCAAAAAAACTATAAAATGAATCAACAAAACAAAGAGTTGATTCTTCAAAAAAATTAACAACATTGACAGACCCTTAGCAAATCTTATCAGAAAAAGAAGAGAACACACCCAAATAAATAAACTCAGAGATGGGAATGGAAACATCACCACAGAAACATCCAAGATTCAGAACATCATAAGGGAATTCTTCTCAAAACTTTATGCTAATAAGTTTGAGAACTTGGCAGAAATGGACCTTTTCCTAGCAAATACTCACATGCCGAAACTAAACTAAGATGAGATAAACCATTTTTACAGGTCCATATTAGGCATTGAAATAGAAACAGCAATAAGACACCTCCCATCAAAAATAAGCCCAGGACCAGATGGACTAACATAAGAATTCCACAAGGCATAAAAAGCAGAGATCACACCAATATTCCTCCAACTCTTCAATGAAATTGAAAGAGAATGTTCACTACTGAACTCATTCTATGAAGCTATCATAACCCTCATCCAAAACCAGGCAGGGACTCATCAAAGAAAGAGAACTATACACTCATTTCTTTGATGAACATTCATGAAAATCTTCTCAACAAAATTTTGGCCAATCGACTTCAACAATTTATCCAAAAAATCATACACCACGATCAAACCGTGTTCATTTCAGGGATGCGAAGCTAGTTCAATATACGCAAATCAATTAGTAAAATTAAGCACATCAACAGAAGCAGGGATAAGAACCACTTGTTTATCTCAATAGATGCAGAAAAAGCGTTTGACAAGATTCAACACCCCTTTATAATGAAAGTTCTGGAAAAATTAGGAATTCATGGAACCTTCCTCAATACAATAAAGGCTGTTTATGACAAATCTACAGCCAACATTATACTTAATGGTGAAAATTACGCCATTTTCTCTTAACTCAGGAATGAGACAAGGATGTCCACTTTCTCCACTTCTCTTCAATCTAGTATTAGAATGCCTAGCTACAGCAATAAGACAAGATGCAAACATAAAGGGGATCCAAATAGGGAAAGAAGAAGTAAAACTCTCCCTCTTTGCAGATGACATGATCTTGTGTTTAAAGAATCGCACAGACTCCACTCCTAAATTACTTAAGCTGATTCAAAACTAACCCTCAAAAATCAATGGCTTTTCTGTATGCCAACAACGACAAAAGTGTGGCTGAAATTAGGAAAGCAACTCCATTCATAATAGCCACTCAAAAAATAAAATACTTAGGAATAAACTTAACGAAAGAAGTGAAGGGCTTCTATGATGAAAAACTTAAAAACCTGAAAAAGGAAATCAAAACAGAACTTAGAAAGTGGCAAAAATTCCCATGCCCTGGATTGGGAAGATCAACATCATGAAAATGGCAATACTTCCAAAGGCCATCTACAAATTCAATGCAATACCTATCAATATTCCAACCTCATTCTTCAAGGAAATAGAAGAGACAATCCAAAAATTCATATGGAATAATTAAAGACCCCGAATAGCAAAAACAATTCTCAACAGAAAGAACAGTGCTGGAGGCATATCAATACCAAATTTCAAACTCTACTACAAAGCCATAGTAATCAACACAGCTTGGTACTGGCACAAGAACAGACTTCAAGACCAGTGGAATAGAATTGAAAACCGAGAAATGAATGCACAGACCCATGGATATCTAGTCTTTCATAAGGGAGCTCAGAAAATAGAATGGAAGAAAGACATAATCTTCAGTAAATGTTGCTGGCAAAATTGGTTAACTACTTGTGGAAAACTAAAGCTAGATCCTTATATATCACCCTGCACCAGAATCAACTCCGAATAAATCAAAGACCTCGGAGTCAAAGCAGACATTCTGAAAACATTACAGGATCGAATTTGAGAAACCCTAGGTCTCCTTGGCACACGGCAAAATTTTCTTAATAAAGACCCAAAAACACAAAAAATCAAAGAAAGTTTGGACAAATGGGGTCGCATGAAATTGCAGAGCTTCTGCATGGCAAAGGACATAGCAAGTAAGGTTAATGTGAAGCCCACGGATTGGGAGAAGATCTTCACTAGCCATACAACAGACAAGGGTCTTATATCTAAAATATACCTGGAACTCAAAAAATTAAATCCCCCAAAAACAAATCTTACAAAAACAACTGCCCAATAAATAAGTGGGCTAAAGATTTAAAGAGAAACTTCTCTGAAGAGGAAAGCAGGATGGCCAATAGACACATGAAGAAATGCTCAACCTTCCTAGCCATAAAAAAAATGCAAATCAAAATAACATTGAGATACCACCTTACCGTAGTTAGAATGGCAATAATCAAGACCTCTAATATCAACAGATGCTGGAGGTGATGTGGACAGAAGGGAATCAATCTTTCCACTTTGGAAAGCAGTATGGCGTTTCCTCAAAAGACACATAGAGCTCACCTATGACCCAGCAATCCCACTTTGGGGCATTTACCCAAATGTTCAAAACAAGACCACACTAAAGCTACCAGCACGACTATGTTTATTGCTGCATTATTTACCATAGCTATGATATGGAATCAGCCCAGATGCTCCTCAGTATATTAATCGATCAAAAAAATGAGGTACATATGCACAATGTAATTCTATGCCTCCATCAGAAAGAATGGAATTGCCCCATTTTTTAGGAAATAGAAAGACTTGGAAAAAATTTATTAAGTGAAATAAGCCAGGCCCAAAGAAGCATAGGTCCCATGGTTTCCATTATTTGCAATAATTAGTATATATCTGAATCAAGCAGAAAAGGTCAGATAAGTTGATGTTAGGGAAATGAACCCTAAGATATGTATTCAAATGATTTTTTTCTTTCATGCTATTTTTTCTAACACATTTATAAGATTATTTCTTTGTTGCTTTGTATGTCCCTCCCCACAATATAACCTCTGCTTTCACTGTATTTGATTTCAGTGTAATTTGTAGAGGGGAAAGAAAAAAAAACAAATTGTTTACATTAGGGTACAGGTGGACCCACTGCAACAATGAGATGTACAAGACTTTATGTTGAAAACAAACTTTACAATTTTGGTGGGGGAGGAGGATTTGGTGGGGGGCAGGGGGGAGGATGGGAAAGGATGGGAAGGGGAAACAAAGGAGGAGGCTACAATGCTTGATAAGAAGTGTACTCATTATTTTGTCCATGCAATTATAACCCCTCTGCACAGTACTTTCATAATAAAAAATGTTATACAGTAAAAATTTAATAATATAGGACATTGACCCATTCTTTCATTAATTCCTTTTTTGTTGAAACATGATATATAATTAAATGGAAGCATTGTCATGGTCTTCCCATGTTTTGGGTCTCTCCCAAGTATGAGCTTTGTCTTCTGTGTCTTTGGACACCTTCCTATAGAGATTTCTTTAAATGATTTATACTCAGAAGCCTTTTCTTGCGGATAGGCAAGTTGAGGGATAAAATTATAAGGGTGGGGCTAGAAATGTGGCTTAGTGTTAGAGAACTTGGTCAGCATGCATGAATGCTATGGTTTGATTCCTCAGAGCCATATACAAAGAAAAAGCCAGAAGCTGTGGATTGGCTCAAGTGGTAGAGTACTAGCCTTGAGAAAAAGAAGTTCAGAGACAGTACTAAGGCCCTAAGATAAAGTCCCAGAACTGTCAAAAACCATCAGCCAGATGCCAGTGGCTCGCAACTGGAACACTAGCTTCTCAGCAGGCTGAGATCTGAAGACCACAGTTCAAAGACAACCTAGGCAAAGAAAGCCTGTTAGCCTCTTACCTTCAATGAGCCACCAAAAGACCCCATGTGGTGCTGTGGCTCAAGTGGTAGAGTGTTCGCCTTGAGCTGTAGGGCTCAGGGACAGTGCACAGGCTTGAGTTCAAGACAAACAACTGGAAAAAGTGAGGGTTAATCAAAGTACTTCTCCTATCTGATAATTAGGAGAACATTCCCTGGAAAATGAATCCTGATGTACACCAGAATTTGAGTCAGAGCTCAAGGTTCAAGTGTAGCTCATCCATATGACCAGATTTTCAGGCCATAGCATTATAACTTTGGTTGCTACAGGGTTCTGAAAGGTCCAATGTTGAAAGCCTTAATGCTCCACAATCCCTTTGTGATAAACATTTGACTTGTATTGTCAATGTCATTGCAGTTCTGAACCTAGCAGAGAACCAATAGCTCAAGTGTGTCACCCTAGCTCAGAAGGCTGAGGTCTGAGGATCACAGGGTGAAGCCAACCAGGGAGTGAAAGTCTAGGACACTCTGATTTCCACTGCTGAAGGTCAGACATTCAAGAGCTTCTTGGGTTTTCCTTGGTTATAAGTTACTTGTACTCTAAATGTTCTTATACTTCTTGAGCTATAGAAGCAGGAAAGAAACATTATTTACCCATCGTGGGTTCAAATGAAATTCTCAGGTTCCAAGCCTTACCCCTGTTAGCAGGAAGAACTCCAGTGTAACACTGTATTTGAAGGACAGGAAACAGTTTCAAAAGCCACGCTGGGTGAAGAGACCAGGCCTCAGGATTAGGAGGCAGATTGTACACACTCAACGGGGACGTGAGCTGCAAAAACACTTCATTCATTCCAGGCACGCCAGCAATGAGGGGAAACCTGAAACATTTTTAGAGACTTTAAACAATGACTAAATAACCTTCCTCTCTCAGGTGAAGGGAGCTTCAGGCTACCGTTAGGTTAACAATAGACAACCAATTTATTGGGGGAGCAGGGAGGATCAGAATACAAAAACCCTGCTTTCTGATCTTAGCAAGTGGGTTTTTGATTCTCTGTCAGATTTGAAGGCCCTTCTTCTACTCTGCCAGTCCATTCTCCTTCCTTCATTCTCCACATAATTAATGCAAATACCTAGTCCAAGGAGAGGCAGGGCCGTTTCTATACTGTCTCCAAGCACCTGAGTTAGAATCTGGCTCTACCCTCTTGGCTTTGGTGTCTTCGGCTGTCTGAGAAGTAGGATAGAGACAGTCTTCCTGCTCTGTGTTTGTGTGAAGGCGAATCTGCAATCCTGGCACACTGCAGAAGACCTCCTGACTGGGAATTGTTCCCTTGTTTCCTTCTGAAGTCCAAGACCATATTCATCTATCATCTTTCTTTCTGTCTTTCTATCTTTCTGTCTTTCTATCTTTCTGTCTTTCTATCTATCTATCTATCTATCTATCTATCTATCTATCTATCTATCTATCTATCTATCTATCTATCTATCTATCTATCTATCTATCTATCTATCTATCTATCTATCTATCTATCTATCTATCTATCCATCCATCTCTCAACCTCCATACCTACTTACCTAAATATCTATCTCTTTGCCAGTTCTTGGGTTGAACTCAAGGCCTGGGCACTGTCTCTAGCACTCTGCTACTTGAGTCACAACATGAATTCTAGTGTTTTTTGTGTGTGAGCTACTGAGGAATCAAACCCAGGGCTTCTTGCATGCTAGGCAAGCACTCTCTCACTAATCCACATTCCCAGCCCCCTCATCTTTTTCTTAGTGGAAGTTTTTACATAGTATGCTATCATCTTACATCTCCAAGTTTAATTTTGTGAATACCGGTTATTTCTATGAAACCTAACCTTCTCTTCCCCTACCTGATTTGTGACTGTACCAGCCTTGGCCTCATAATAAAATATAAATAAAGGCTGCTGAGAGTTTAAGTGCATCATATAAGGACACAAGCCTGGAACCCTAGAAGAGAAAAGTAATAGGCCTGAAATTAAGAGAATGATGTGGTATGTTCAACAAGCATATCTGAAAAATGAATCAATAAATAAAAGCAGAAGCATTGCATATGATCTGTTTGCCCTCAGGGAGGTAATATACACACATAAGTAGGTAGAGCACTGATACATAACATGCCCTTCTCTCTTTGAATTTTTATGGACATGCCAGGGCCTAAAGTCAGGGCCTCATGTATTCCTCAGATGTTTTGCTCAAGGCTGAGGTTATACCACTGCCACAGCTCCACTTCCAGCCATCTGATAATTAATTGGATATAAGGACCACCCAGGCTTGCCTGTATTTCTTGCTCAGCTCTCTCAAAGCTGGAGCTCTACTGTCTGGGCCACTGCTCCTCTTCTGGTTTTCTGGTAGTTTATGAGAGATAAGAATCTCATAGACTTTTCTGCTTGGGCTGGCTTTGGATGGCAATCTCCTGAGAAGGCTTCAAGTGGCTTTCCTCAGGGATTCGCCAAGGAACTGCTCCGCGCAAAACTTTAGTCTAAATCTCAGGAGGAACTAGAGAAAAAGAGAAACATGAAGATGTTTCTAGTGTGTTCTAGATATTTAAGGTTGGAAACACATAACACTCATAACTATTACATTATTTTATAGGGAAAAGGACCAATGAAGACAATGTGAGGATCACTTCAGCTTTTGGTCCTCTTATCCAGAGACAGTAAATTCACTGCAGCTCAAAGCTTAGTGACAGAGCTGGCATGAACTGTGGACCTTAGCTCCCAAATCCTATGACACTCATTTCTCACTTTGGGCTTCTAACCTGTTACCAGGGGGGAAGATGAAGATAGTGAATCCTTCTCAGAAAAAGCAGCTATAAAGAGCATTTGATAGTTTACTTATAAATTTAAACCATTGGATTGACCCAGTGAAGAAGTCAGTTTGTCCAGATTAAAAATGAAGAAGAAAAAAAGGCAGGTACCAGTGTCTGCTGATTATAATCCCAGCTCCTCAGACGGATGAGATGTAGAGATTATCAGTTTGAATCTAGCCCAGAGAGGAAAATCCTGGACATGCTTATTTCTAAGAAATCACAGAAAAACCCAGAAGTGAGACTGTGATTCATGGGTAATGAGCTACCCTGAAGCAAAAGGAGCTCAGGGACAACCCCTAGGCTCATAGTTCAACCCCAGGACCTGCCCCACCGAAAGAGCCTTAACCTCCATGTCTTTGTTTATGTATGGATGCATTCCTATAGGGGAATCTCCAGAGTAGCTTTTGTGAATGGCACCATGCTAGGAAATTTGTTTTCAATACAGGGATTTCATAGCACAAAGTTGGCTTTCATGACAATGTATGTTCTGGGGCTCCCCTCACTGGGCACAGTGTAGCTTGAGGGATTCTCTGCAATCCAGGCCTGCTGGAAGAAGTCTCTCACATTGTCTGAACAGGCAGACTAAATGCCTCACTCCTGTACAGCTAGGTAACAAACAACTCCATCCGGGCCAATTAGTGAGGATGAATGTGGGCAGGCTCTGAAGGTAAGGAGAAAAAGGCCTCTTTGTACCCCAAGCTCTCTCTGTCTCCCTAGTGCTCTGATTTGACAGGAAGCCTTCATCTGTGCCACCTCCCGTGGCAGACCAAGTTCCCTGTACTTATTCTGCCTTTGTGAGGATATGTTCTGGTGTTCATATACAGTGCTAAATGTAATTCAGGATTCCTTCAGGAACACAACTAGGGCACTGAACCTAAGGAAATGTTTCATTGCAGATGATGATGAGCCTATGATGCCTCTCCTAGGTTTCCGGAAGCTTGGGAAATCCAAGTACATGTCATATGGAGCTGGTGAAGATCATCAGGTTTTGAAACCTTTGACATCTCCTAGGTGGGCTGTGGATGGCTAGGTTTGATTGTGAACACAGGGCCAGGGTGCTGACCATGAGATCAGAGCAGAAGACTAGTGCTTTAACATTTTGTGTCACAGCTTCACTTCTGTTTTCTGTGTGTGTGTGTGTGTGTGTGTGTGTGTGTGTGTGTGTGTGTGTTTGTGTTTGTGTGTGTGTGTGTGTCTGTGTCTGTGTGTGTATGTGTGTGAATACACGAGTCCTGGAGCTTGAACTCAGGACTTGAGCACTGTACGTAGTTTCTCTTGTATAAAGATAGCCCTTTCCCACTTGAGCCACAGAGACAGTTCAGGCTTTTTCCTGGTAATGTGGTACTGAGAAATCAAGCCCAGGGTTTCATATATGCAAAGCACTCTACCCCTAAGGCATATTCACAGACCTCTACTTCAGGTTTGTTAGTTTGTGTTTGTCTTTTTGTTATTGCTGTTGTTGGTTGCAGGAGTTGAAGTCTGCGCCAGGGTGCTGTCCCTGATTTCGTCAGCTAAAGTTTTGTGCCTTACCATTTGAGCCAGATGCCATTTAAGGTTTTCTGGTGGTTCATTGGAGCTAAATGTCTCTAGGACTTCCTTGCCCAGGCTAGCTTTGAACCAGGATCTTCAGATCTCATCATCCTGATTAGCTAGGATAACAGGCATGAAGCACAAGCACCCAGCTTCCACTTCAGTTTTCTTAGTGGTGAATTGGAGATATAATCTCATGGGACCTTTTGTGTTTGGAATAGTTTCGAACCCTGATCCTCAGATCTCAGCTTCTTTAGAAGGCAAGATGACAGACCTCAGCTATCCATCCCTAGGCTGTGGTACTTTGCTGCAAGGGGGTCCTTGGCTCCACGTGGTGGAGTGCTATCCATGAGCCCAAGAGGTAAGGGTCAGTGCTGAGGCTGCAATTTCAAGGTTCATGTCTGAGAAAAAACAAAACAAAACAATTGTCTGCAGGAGACAACACACCCACTGTTTAGGAATACAAAATTTTGTCCCTGCTATGGGGACATATCTGAGCCTCAATATTCTTGTCTGCATAATCATCTCAATTGTAGAGCTCTTACAAGGACCAGATGAAAGAATGCACCCTGTGAAGGACACAGCACATGGCACACTTTTAAGTACTCAGCACACAACATCATCTGATAGACTCAGCACACAGCACCCAATGCAGGACTCAGCACACTGCACCCTATGAAGTTCTCAGCACATAGCTCGATTAAACAAGCTGTCATTAGAATTAGGGTCTTTTAATCAGTATCACCATTCATTGAGGAACATTTCATAAACCATACAAGTTCAAATCAAATGGTTTAGTGGGGTAGTTTTTTGGGGGTATTCCAATGGGGCTTGTACTAAATGCATGGGTATACTGTTCTAGTACCTTTTGTTCAAAGCTAGAGATCTACCATTTTGAGCCACATTTCCAGGAGTCTCACAGACTTCCTGTCAGGGCTGGAATTTAAAACCCACTAGCAGCCAGCATAACAGCGGTAAACCAGCAGCGTCTGTTTTATTGGACCTGGGTTGCAGCAGTTTACATCTGGCTAAGTCAGGTTAGGTGGCAGCTCTCAGCGCGACTCCTAGCTTGCTCTGTGGTGATGTATTTGAAGTCCTGGCCTTCTATACTTGCAGTTAGAACATTCTACCTTTTTTAGACAGCAGTCCTGGGCCTTGAGGAAAGGCTTAGACAATATCCCTTAGCATTTGTGCTCCAGGCTAGCACTCAATTGATTGAATGACAGCAGAACTTCTGGATTTTTTTGTTTATGTGGCACTGAGAAATTGAAACCAGGGCTTCCTGCTTACTAGGGATGCACTCAACCACCGAGCTCCCGGAGTGAATGAGGTATAAATAGATAGAGATTGCTGTATATAAATATTATGTACACAAAAAGAGAAATATCCGTATACTATTAACTTATAGATATTATTGCCAATTACTAGATATTAAAGTATGTCTCCACTTAATGATGTGTCCCAGTTGAACAATTAATAAAGCATTAAGTAAAATTACTCAATATCCTGTTATTATCATATGTGAACATATATACATACATATATTTACGTATTTTATAGAATGAGACAGATGTCTATATATAATTAAATTATGCATCATGTGTCACTACCAAAAAATAGGAATTTAATTATGACTCCATGCAATTTTTTTTAAATTTAATTCAATTTTTTTTGTAAACATACTGTACAGAGGGGTTACAATTACATGGAAAGGATAATGCATACATTTCTTATCAAGCATTGCAGCCTCCTCCTTTTTTTACCCTTCTTCACATCCCTTCCCAGCCTCCCCTCTAACCCCCACCCAATCTTCCCCCACCCCCCAAACCCCCAACCCCCCCACCCCGCACCAACGTTGTAAAGCTCGTTTTCGACATGACAACTTGTACTTCTCATTGTTGCAACAGGTCCACCTGTATCCTTAAACGACTTGTTTTTCCCCATCTCCTCCACAAGTTATAGAGACATCAAATATAGTGAAAGCAGGGGTTATACTGTGGGGGTGGGACATACAAAGCAACAAAGAGATAATCTTATGCATGCATTAGAAACAAATGCATGAAATAAAAAACATTAAAAGACATATCTAAGGGTTAATTTTCCTAACATCACATTATCTGACCTTGTCCGCTTGACTCATACATATACTAG
The DNA here is from genome assembly GCF_024711535.1 of Dipodomys merriami. Classification (NCBI taxonomy): domain Eukaryota; kingdom Metazoa; phylum Chordata; class Mammalia; order Rodentia; family Heteromyidae; genus Dipodomys; species Dipodomys merriami. The sequence goes on from NW_027203571.1 coordinate 1,308,701, forward strand.
ATATTGTAAATAAGGGAAACCATGGGACCTATGTTTCTTTGGGCCTGGCTTACTTCACTTAATATAATTTTTTCCAAGTTTTTCCATTTCCTAACAAATGGGGCAATGTCATTCCTTCTGATGGAGGCAAAGAATTCCATTGTGTATATATAGCACATTTTCTTGATCCATTCATCTACTGAGGGGCATCTGGGTTGGTTCCATATCTTAGCTATGGTAAATAATGCTGCAATAAACATAGTTGTGCTGGTAGCTTTAGTATGGTCTTGTTTGTAAACATTTGGGTAAATGCCCAAAAGTGGGATTGCTGGGTCATAGGGGAGCTCTATGTGACGTCTTTTCAGGAACCTCCATACTGCTTTCCAAAGTGGTTGAACAAGTTTACATTCCCACCAACAATGAAGTAAGGTTCCTTTCTGTCCACATCCCCTCCAGCATCTGTTGTTGTTAGAGTTCTTGATTATAGCCATTCTAACTGGGGTGAGGTGGTATCTCAATGCTGTTTTGATTTGCATTTCTTTCATGGCTAGGGAGGTTGAGCATTTCTTCATGTGTCTATTCACCATCCTTCTTTCTTCTTCAGAGAAGATTCTTTTCATGTCTTAAGCCAACTTATTTATTGGGCAGTTGTTCCTTTCAGGATTTGTTGTTGGGGGATTTAATTTTTTGAGTTCCAAGTATATTTTAGATATGAGACCCTTGTCCGTTGAATGGCTAGTGAAGATCTTCTCCCAATCTGTGGGCTTTTCTATTGATCTTGCTAGCTATGTCCTTTGCCATGCAGAAGCTCTGCAACTGCATGCAATACCATTTGTCCAAACTTTCTTTGATTTGTTGTGTTTCCGTGTCTCTAGTCAGAAAATGTCGGCCTGAAGCAAGGAGACCTAGGGTTTCTCCTATTCCATCCTGTAATGTTTTCAGAGTGACTGCTTTGACTTTGAGGGCTTTGATCCATTTGGAGTTGATTCTGGTGCAGGGTGATATATAAGGATCTAGCTTTAGTTTTCTACATGTAGTTAACCAATTTTGCCAGCACCATTTACTGAAGAAGCTGTTTTTCCTCCATTCTATTGTTTTAGCTCCCTTCTCGAAGATTAGATGGCTATAGGTCTGTGGGTTCATTTCTGGATTTAAAATTCTATTCCATTGGTCCTGAGGTCTGTTCTTATGCCAATAGCAAGCTGTTTTGATTACTATGGCTTTATAGTAGAGTTTGAAATTTGGTATTGATATTCCTCCAGCAGTGTTCTTTCCATTGAGGAGCGATTTTGCTATTCGAAGTCTTTTATTGTTCCATATGAATTTTTGGATTGCCTCTTCTATTTCCTTGAAGAAAGAGGCTGGAATTTTGATAGGTATTTCGTTGAATTTGTAGATAGCCTTGGAAGTATTGCCATTTTCACGATGTTAATCTTTCAGATCCTGGAGCATGGGAGGTTTTGCCATTTCTAACTTCTGTTTTTATTTCCTTTTTCAAGATTTTAAAATTTTCGTCATAGAGGTCCTTCACTTCTTTGCTGAAGGTAATTTCTAAGTATTTTATTTTTGGTGGGACTATTGCAAATGTTGTTGCTTTCCTAATTTCAGCCACACTTTTCTCATTGTTGGCATACAGAAAAGCCATTGATTTCGGGGGGTTAATTTTATACCCTGCTACTTTGCCAAAGTTTTGAATCAGCTTGAGTAATTTGGGAGTGGAGTCTATGGGATTCTTTAATTATAAGATCATGTCATCTGCAAAGAGGGAGAGTTTTATTTCTTCTTTCCCTATTTGGATCCCCTTTATGTCTGCATCTTGTCTTATTGCTCTAGCCAGGCATTCTAATACTAGATTGAAGAGAAGTGGAGAGAGTGGGCATCCTTGTCTTGTTCCTGAGTTAAGAGGAAATGGCTTTAGTTTTTCAACATTAAGTATAATGCTAGCTGTAGTTTTGTCATATACAGCCTTTATTGTATTGAGGTATGTTCCATTGATTCCTAATTTTTCCAAAACCTTCATCATAAAGGGGTGTTGGATCTTGTCGAATGCTTTTTCTGCATCTATTGAGATAATCATGTGGTTCTTATTCTTGCTCCTGTTGATGTGATGAATAATATTAATTGATTTGCATATATTGAACCAGCTTTGCATCCCTGAAATGAATCCTGTTTGATCGTGGTGTAGGATTTTTTGAATGAATTGTTGAAGTCGATTGGCCAAAATGTTGTTGAGAAATTTTGCATCAATGTTCATCAATGTCCCTGCCTGGTTTTGGGATGAGGGTTATGCTGGCTTCATGGAATATGCTGTGTAGTGAACTTTCTCTTTCAATTTCATTGAAGAGTGGGAGTAGTATTGTTGTGAGCTCTGCTTTGAAGGCCTTGTAAAATTCCTCTGTGAAACCATCTGGTCCTGGACTTTTCTCACCTGGGAGGTCTCTTATTGCTGTTTCTATTTCAGTGCTTGATATGGGCCTGTTAAGATGGTTTGACTCATCTTGGTTTAGTTTTGGCATGTCAATATTTGCTAGGAAAAGGTCCATTTCTGTCAATTTCTCAAACTTATTAGCATAAAGTTTTGAGAATTGTTCCCTTATATTATGCTGTATCTTGGTTGTTTCCGTGGTGATGTTACCATTCTCATTTTTGAGTTTATATATTTGGGTGTGTTCTCTTCTTTTTCTGATAAGATTTGCTAAGGTTCTGTCAATTTTGTTAATTTTTTCGAAGAAGCAACTCTTTGTTTTTTTTATTCTTTCTATATAATTTTTGGATTCTAAATCATTTAATTCTGATTTAATTTTAATTATTTCTTTCCGTCTACTGGATTGGGGTTTATCTTGCTACTCTTTTTCAAGGAGGTTTAGCTGTGTCATTAAATGATTGGTTTCAGATCTCTCCAATTTGTTGATGTAGGAGCTCAGAGGTATAAACTTGCCTCTGAGTACTGCTTTTGCTCTGTCCCAGAGGAGCTGGTAATTTGTGTGCTCATTTTTGTTGAATAGCATGAGCATTTGAATTTCTTTTCTAATTTCTTCCATGACCCACTCATGATTCAGCAGTGTGTTGTTTAGCCTTCATGTGATACAGGACTTTCTTTGGTGGCTTTTGTTATTGAGTTCTAATTTTATTCCCTTCTGGTCAGAGTTAATGTAAGATATAACTTCAATATTTCTGAATTTAGACGATTTGTTTTGTGGCCTAATATTTGGTCTATTTTAGAAAATGTTCCATGTGCTGCTAAGAAAAACATGTATTCTTATGCTGCTGGGTGAAATGTTCGGTAGATGTCTGTTAAATCTACTTGATCTATGCAGCTGTTTAGATCTGCGGTTTCTCTTTTGAGTTTTTGCCGGGTTGATCTATCTAGTGGCGAGAGTGGTGTGTTAAAAGACCCAACAATTAATGTGATTGGATCTATATGGGATTTGTAGCGACCTTCTTTATCACTTCTCACGAATTTTAAATGAAGTCTATTTTATCTGATATTAAAATTGCAACTTCTGCCTGTTAATGGGGACCGTTTGCTTGGTAGATTTTGCTCCGGCCTTTCACATTGAAAATGTGTTTGTTTTTTTGGGCAAGATGTGACTCCTGAAGGCAGCAGATAGAAGGATCTTGTTTTTTAATCCAAGTTGACAGTCTATATCGCTTAATTGGAGAGTTAAGTCCGTTAACGTTAAGAGGTGGGACTGAGAGGTATTTGGGAGTTCCTGCCATGTTTTCCACCTTCATGGGGTTCGCGAAAACTGGGTTCTTCCTATGTTTCTTGGATTCTCAGTTTGGGTGCTGTTTCTTGGCCTTTATGGTGGTCTTGTTGGTTTTCTATGTGTAGAACATCTTTAAGAATCTTTTGTAGGGCTGGCTTGGTGGAGATGTATTGTTTCAATTTTTCTTTGCTATGGAAGGTTTTTATTTGGCCTATAGTTATGAAGGAGAGTTTGGCTGGGTACAGTATTCTTGGTTGATAGTTGTTTGTTTTTAGGGCATGGCATACTTCATTCCAGGTTCTTCTTGCTTTGATTCTCTCTGCTGAGAAATCTGATGTGATTCTAATTGGTTTCCCTTTATAGGTGATTAATCTTTTCTCCTTGACAGCTTTAGGATCTTTTCTTGGTCTGAGTTGATCCTGTGTGGATTATTATGTGACAGTGGGATGTCCTATTCTGGTCTGGTCTATTTGGGGTTCTAAAAGCTTTTTGTATCTGGAATGGCCTATCTCTTTGCATGTTTGGGAACTTTTCTGCCCAGATCCTGTTGAACAAATTTCCTAGATCATTAACTTTTGTTTCTAGGTGCTCCTCTACACCCATTATCCTTAGATTAGGCCTTCTGATGTTGTCTTCCAAGTGTTGGATAGATCTCTAAAAATTCTTGGACTTGTCTTGGATGGTTGTATGTTCTTTCTGTATAATATCTAGGCTTTCTTCAATCCCTGAATGGCCTAACCTTCTGTCAAGACTTTCTACTTTGTTTTCTACCTCTTTTCCTTCTAATTGGTCAGCTTTGATGGCTTCAAATTCTTTGTTGAAGCTTTGTTTGAGATCTTGTATGAACTTCTTTCCTTCCTTAATTTGTTTTTCAATGTTTATTCTCAAATCACTTAGTTGATTGTTTATGGTTTCTTTGGACTCCCATTCCTTCTGTTGGGTTCCATTCAGCATTCCCTTTGTGGTCTCCCTGACTTCCTTCAGCTCTTTGTTAATGGATTATATGAGTGCCTTTTGTGACCTTTGTGTATTCTCTACCTGCTTTCTCATTTACTGTATTACTTTTTGATTAGCCTCCTCCCGTTCATGGGATTCCTGTAGTTCTCTTTGAGTGTTCTCAGCCTGCTCACACCATTCCTCCCTTTCTCTTTGTGTATTCTCAAGCTGCTCAAACAAATTCTGTATCAGTTTTTGAGTAGGTTCCTCACGCTTATGTATTCCTGTATAAACTTTTGGATTGCCTCCTCTCTCTCCCTATCATGCTCATACAGAGTCCTTTGTATGTTTTCCATCTTTTCATTTATCATGTTTGCCAGCAGTGTTTCTAGAACTATTTGGGAACTCTCCTCTGGATTATTCATTATCTGTTCTTTCCTCTGATTATCAATATTGGGAATAGAGATACCCGGATTTGCCTCTTTTCTTGTGTTTTTCCTGCTTACTCTGCCCATTTGAGATGAAAATAACACCGGGTTTGTGCTAGAACACTAACTTAAGGCAAGCATCAACCAACGTCAGAATTTGCACAGTCAATAGTCTACAGATACAATCTAGTTCAACAGATACATCTATTCAACATCAAACAACTATATGTTAATGGGCTACGAACCGCAAAGAAAAATTTGGAAAACCAGAAATTATTAGGGTTAGGAAGAGATGTAGGTAAAACATAGGAATAGATTGATGTGGGGAGGCACAGGGAGAGTTAACAAAGTCCTAATCTCAAAGCAGGAAATAGGTTGGGTAGGATGAAAGTAGAGGGAGAGAAAAAAAGAAGAAAGGGAAAGGGAAAAGAAAAGAGACCAGAAAAAATAGAAAAGTAAAAATTAAAAATATTATACAATTACGAAAACAATTTATTTAGAGAAGAACGTGAATATATTGAGAGAAGGGGAGGGATATAAAGGACATGTGAAAAACTTAAAAATAAAAATACTTAAAATATTATATAGGTATAAAGAGATGGTACTGCTATTAAGGAATTTAAGTTTCAGAGGTTTTGAATTGAGTAATATGTGGATTAAGTGTGTACACAATGGGGGATAGGGTCTAATAGTCAACTGCGTGTTTATCTGAGGAAGTGCAGGACAAGAATTAAATGACTTAAAGAAGAACGAAAGAGAGAAAAAGGTGAAAAGGATAAGAAAGGAAGAAAAAAGATCAGACGTTCAGTAGAGCTAAACAAAAAACAAAATGATAATTAAGAAAGAAAAAAAGAGAAAGAAATCAGAAAAAGAAAGAAAAACTCACAGTCACATATCCCTAAAATAAAAATTATAAGAGGAGAAAAAACAGTTACTGGAAAACAATTTTTTTTTCAAAAAAGGCAAAAATTAAAGATTAAAAAAAGTTTTAGAAAAGAAAAAAAATTTATATAAGGTACCAAAAAAGAAGAAGAAGAAGAAGAAGAAGAAGAAGAAGAAGAAGAAGAAGAAGAAGAAGAAGAAGAAGAAGAAGAAGAAGAAGAAGAAGAAGGAAGAAGAAGAAGAAGAAGAAGAAGAAGAAGAAGAAGAAGAAGAAGAAGAAGAAGAAGAAGAAGAAGAAGAAGAAGAAGAAGAAGAAGAAGAAGAAGAAGAAGAAGAAGAAGAAGAAGAAGAAGAAGAAGAAGAAGAAGAAGAAGAAGAAGAAGAAGAAGAAGAAGAAGAAGAAGAAGAAAGAAGTTCTTTGATTTTTTGGGGAGCGGTGGGAAAAATCCTGTTTCTCCCTTGTGTCCTTATCCAGCCTCTTGTTGGAGTCTCTGGTCTGCTTGTGGTCCTTTGCCTTGGTTGGTTTCTTAAGTCAGTTTGTTCAAACAGGCAGAAAAATGCTCTGCTTTACCCAGGATTTTGCGATCCTCCTCCCAGGATAGTTCAATGGGAGGTAGAGCTGCTTTGAGTATCACCAAAGAGGGGGATGCAGTGATGAAGCTAGGTTCTGGGCAGAGTTGAGGCCTTTCAACAGACAGTAGCTTTTCCCGTGGGGCTAGTTTGTGAAAAACTCACAGAGCCCAGCCTGGAGCCACTCTCAGGGTTTCTGTTTAATGAACTTCAATTGATTGTCGAGGCTGCTAGAGGGAGTGGCCGCCTCTGGCTCTGATTACCCAGTGAAGATAGCCACTCCTAGGGCTGGTGCTCGAGCTGGGTGACTTTTCTCTGGAGCTGAGTCTGGCAGGTCACTCTGCTGTTAAGTTCTTGTGACCTGATAAATGACTCATTTTTTTCCAAGGCTTGAGTTGGAGCTAGCAGCTCCGCCAAGTTTGTCGGTATCCAAGATGGAGATCTCCAGTACTGGGGGGAGGGAGGGGTGGTCTTCCCTCCTCTGCTCCTGTCAGGCTTCTACTCACACTGAGTCTTGGTTCCTGGGTCGTCCCTGGTCTGCGAACTGGAGGATGAAGATGTCCGCTCCTTGTCGGTTCTTGCTGGTGTTGAGTAGAATCCGCTTGTCCGCTGTGTCTGGCTCCTTCGTCCCGGACTCTCTGTGGCTCAGGTATGGCGGCGGCCGCCGCTGCCACGGCAGCCGCCACAGTAGCGGCTGCTGGCAAGAGCTCAGAAGTGTCTCCTTGCCTGGATTTTCCCTCTCTGGCCTGACTCTCTGTCCTGTGATGGCACACTTGATGTTTTTCTCTGGCTTAGGACTGTTCACTGGAACTCTAAAACTGCTTTCTTTGCGAGAGCTTGTTTAGATTCCAGCTTCTCCTCAGCCATCTTCCTGGAACTTCTCCATGCAATTTTTATTCTGTTAATGGTTAATAAAATATTATTAAAACTTAATACATATCCTAGAATTATTTCATCTAATTTTATTTAAAACTATACACTAATTATACCCTTCATTATTTATTGTAGTGACAATTATTAAACCTATGACATCCTATTACATAGCATATAGATTTGCACGTGAATTATACATCCTACCTGTCACCGACCAATTTCAAAGAGAAAGAACACTGTCATGCTCAGCTTCTCACTCCAAGATTACATTTTTGGCAGTGCTGGGATCTAAACTCAGGTCCTAGAATTTCATGAATGGGTCATTTTCAGTGCAGCAGCCTCTAGCCAATTCAATTCCTAGACAGTTCCTAGGCCTTGAGATCGAGCCCCATATGTTGACTCCATATTGTGCTTAGTGCAGTTATTCATTTAATTTTTGTTTTATTCATCTGTTTACCATTAATTTTATTGACTGTTATTACACATGGAATATTTATTACATTCATTACAGAGGATATAGATTTGCCTATGTATGAAACTTCACACCTGACACCCAGGACTTTCACAAGAAAGGAAAATGTGTCACCATGGGCTTCTTACTCCACGATTCAATTTTTATGAGTGCTGGCATCTGGACTCACAGCCTACAAGGCTCAATGCATGAATGGGTGATTGTCAGCATGCCAGACTGGTGCACACTGAGCTGACAAGTAGTTCCCAGCAACTGAAGTCAAGCCCCAGGGGTTGGCAAAATAAGAACAGATTGACATGCAGATGGTAGTACACAAATAATTATAGAACTTTATAGAGTGCCAGAGATGTCTATACAATATTCAGTGATACATGCTACATTCCTGCCAAATCTTAGGTATTTATTATGCCTCCGTGTAATTAATATTGCTTTCATCCTTAATGAATTATTAATTACATCAATCACTGTCCTGGAATTATTATGTCCATGTAATTAATAGTATTCTTTTAATATGTCAAAATATTAATTAAAATCCATCAGCCTCCTAAAATCACTCTAATTTTATATTAGTATCATTCAGTAACAACTAATTCAACCTTGACATTCACAAAATTTCAATGATATTCCTATGAATAGGAATGAGACCCTTAGGATCTCCCTCTATTGGTAGGGGTCAGGACCTGGCTTCAAACCCAGGGCCTATGTTGCCATGTTGGCCTGTGGCTTCCCTGGAAGCCCGCCAGCCTTCAGCAATGCCAGGTTAGCAACACTTTTCAGCCATGTCATTCAAACCCAGGAAGGTCACCTTGCAAATAAACAAATGTAAAACCTGCACCTAACTGCAAATTGCCTTTTTTTTTTCTGTGTCATTTTATTTTATTTTTTCCTGTCAGCCTTTGTGGCCCAGGATCCAGGTTCGGCTGTGGGTCCAGTGGCTACACCCTAGCCTAGAGTGAAAGAAGCTGAGGCAGTGTTGCCACGCCCTGAGTTCAAGCCCTGTTCTTGACAAAATCAAAATATTTACATACATATATACATACATACATACATATATACATACATACATACATATATACATACATTAAAAATGTTTAAAAATTTTTGAGGCTCTTGGCTTGGAATTCATGCCATTTTTTTCTGTTAGAACTGGGATTTGAACTCAGGGTCTGGGTAAATCTGCAGCATAGTGGGGGAAGGGGAAGATCACTATGCTGGAAGACAAGAAAGTCAGGCATGTTCCCAGGGCCTGAATTCAAGTCCTAGCACTCATATACATTTTAAATCCATGGTTTATATTTACATACACATGTTTACTGCATATTGCAGTTAGTATAGTTATTCATTTTATTTTGTGTTTTATTTATTATGTATTTTAATGAGTATGATTACACATATAATAATAATTTTTACATCATATTACATAGGATATAGATTTGCCTGTGTATTATATATCATTCCTGAGACCCAGGATTTTCACCAATAAGAAAAATAAGTTAGACAATTGGCTTCTTCCACCAGGATTAAGTTTTTGGCAGTTGTATGATTTGAATTCAGGGCCTAGAAGGCCCATTTCATGAATGGTCAATGTTAGCCCCCCAGTTTGATGCAGGTGAAATTGTTGGGCTAATTTGAGGACCGGAGATCAAGCCTTAGGAGTGGGCAATATATAAACACCTAGATGTGTAGATTGAAGTGTGTGTGTGTATTTACATATGTATATGCATCTATAAATATATATGGGTATTTATATAGATTCTAGTATATAACTATACATAAAGAGTGATGTCTCTATCTTATTTTTTTATGTTCTATTACTACCAATTATTTGGTCGAAAATTATGCCTCCATTAATTAATCACAGTAGAAGACTTAATAAAGTATTAAATTAACCAATGGCTTGTATTTATTGCATACAATCTTATACTAGAATGACTAGCTAATTAGTAATTCAATTAGTACATTTCAAACATTCTATTAGTGTTCCTATACATAGGAATGAGTGTCCTAGGATCTTCAGCAATGTGTAGGTGCCAGTCGTAGGATCCAACTCAGGGCGTAGGTGTGTGGGTTGGGCTCAGGCTTCACTGACAGCCCACCAGCCTTCAGCCATGCAAGATCACTTTCAATTTTCAATTTTCAAGCTGAGTCACTGAGACCCAGGATGGTCAAGTGCAAAGGAAACAAAGGTAAAACGGTTGTGTAAAACTTCCGTGTTTTTTTCCTTCTCCGTTTGTGTTGGTTTGATGTTTTTTTGCCAGTGCTTGGAGTTGAACTCAGGCCCTAGGATCCCTGGATCATCTTTGGGTGTAAAAGCTGCACCCTATCCTAGGGTAATCATGGTTTAAGACACAATAAAATGATTCCTTGAGCAAAATCAGCTCAAGGAAAATTTCTAGGCTAACAGTTCAAGCCTCATGATCTGCCATACAAAAGTAGAGCCAGTAACTCCATGTGTCTGTGTATGTATGCATGTATTTCCATTGGTGAACATCCCAAATCTCTATGAAGAAAGGCACCAAGCTAGGAAATTTGCTTTGAATAGAATGATTTCATAGCACACAGAGTGCTATCAAGACAGTGTATATTCAGAGGCTCTCCTCTCTGTTCCCAGTGTAGCTGAGGGTTTCTCCATACCCCAGGCTGCTGGAGGAAGCGTGCCTCATTGTTGGAACAGGCATACAAAAAGCCTCACTCCTGTACAGCTGTGAAACAGACAATTCATCCGGGGGCAATTAGTGAGGATGAATGTGGGTGGGCTCTGAAGTCCAGGAGAAAAGGCCTCTTTGTAACCCAAGCTCTTTCTGTCCCAGTGCTTTGTTTTGACAGGAAGCCTTCATTTGTGCCACCTCCCGTGGTAGGCCAAGTTCCCTGCACTTATCCTGTCTTTGTTAAACTATGTCCCAGTGTTGAAACAGGTTACTACAATTAATTCAAGAGTCCTTCTGGCAGAAAAGTTAGGGAGCTGAACCTAATGAAATGATTCATTATCAGCAACAATGCATCCCTCGGTTTCCAGAAGCTTGCTAAATCTAAGTACATATGTAATATCACAATGTTTCTGGTCATCTAGTGCTGGTGAACCTCATCAGGTTTTGAAACCTTTGACCTCTCCTAGTTGGGCCCTGGGTGGCTAGGTTTGCGGTTGAACATAGGGCCAGGGTGCTGATCATGAGCTCAGAGCAGAAGCACTTTGCTTTACCATTTGGTGTCACAGCTTTACTTCTGGTATCTTCTTGTGTGTGTGTGTGTGTGTGTGTGTGTGTCTGTGTGTCTGTGTGTCTGTGTGTCTGTGTGTGCATACACCAGTTCTAGAGATTGAACTCAGGATCTGAGCACTATACCTGAGTTTCTCTTGTACAAAGATAACACTTTCCCACTTGAGCCACAGAGACACTTCAGGATTTTTTTCTAGGGATGTGGTACTTAGGATTCAAACCCAGTGTTTCATATATGCAAAGCACTCTACCCCTAAGACACATTCTCAGCACTCCACTTCAGGTTTCTTGCTTTCTTTGCTTGTAAGTTGGAGGAGTTGAAGTCTGGGCCTGGGTGCTGTCCCTGAGCACGTCAGCTCAAGTCTAGCACTCTACCACTTGAGCTACAGCAACCGTTCAGGCTTTCTGGTGGTTCACTAGAGATAACCATCTCAAGGAATTTCCTCTCCAGGCTGGTTTGGACCCTGATCCTCAGCTCTCTGCCTCCTGAGCAGCTAGGATGACAGACGTGACTCTGTGGCACCTGGCTTCCATTTCAAATTGCTAAATGGTGAGTAGGAGGTAATAGTCTCATGGGACCTTTTGTGTCCGGGATAGTTTGAACCCAGATTGTCAGATCTCAGCTTCCTGAGTAGGCAGGATGACAGACCTCAGCTATATATGCCTAGGGTCCTTGACTCCATGTAATAAGGCACTAGCCATGAACCCAACAGGGAAAGGTCAGTGTCCTGAGTTCAACATTTACGACCAAGAAAAATAAACCAAAACAATTGTCTGCAGGAGACAACTCATTAGAGTTCAGTACATACATAATTTTGGCCCTGACATGGGGACATATCTGAGCCTCAACTTTCTCATGTGCACAATCATCTTACTTGTGGAGCTTTACAAGAACCAGCAGGTGGATGAACGTGTGATGCACTCTGTGTTGTGTTGTGTTGTGTGTGTGTGTGTGTGTGTTGTGTGTGTGTGTGTGCATGTGTGTGTGTGTGTGTGTGTGTGTGTGTGTGTTTCAGGGAAGGCTTTCTGGAGAAGTGATATCTCTCTGAAGAATGAGCAGATACCACGTTAAAGTGAAAGACTCAGCACACAAGACCTCATGAAGGACTCATCACATAGCTGTATCCCACAAGCTGACATTAGAATTAGGGTGTTTTAATCAGTATCACCATTTTTTCAGAAACATGTCACAAACTGCACAAAGTTCACATCTAATGGCTTAAAGGGGTGGGGTTGTTTTAGGGAGGAGTTAGCCATGGGGATTGCACTCAAAGTTTGGGGCTACTGTCCTAAGACCTTTACCTCAAGGCTAGAGCTCTAACACTTTGAGACACAGCTCAGAGTTTCGCAGACTTCCTGCCAGGGCTGGGTTTTAAACCCACCAGTGTCAGATCTCAGCCCTGGACTATCTTGGATGATAGGGGTGAGTGAGCCAGCAGCATCTGTTTCCATGGAGCTGGGTTACAGCAGTTTACCTCTGGCTAAGTCAGATTAAATAGCAGCTGTCAGCACCTGACTCCCAGCTTGCTCTGTGATATTTGCACATATTTGTGATATTTTATTTTTTATTTTTGGTGCCAGTCTTGGGTCTTAAGTAAGGGTCTAAACACAGTCCCTAATCTTTTATGCTCAAATCTAGTGCTTATTGCTTGAGCGACAGCACAACTTCCAGATTTTTCTGTGCATGTGGTAGCGAGGAATTGAACCCAGGAATTTGCATGTACTAGAGGAGCATTCTACCACGGAGCTCCAGTGTATAAACAGATAAATGTGTAGATTGGTAGATAGGTGTATATGTATAAACTAAGAGAGATGTCTGTATTATGAAATTGCATATACCATATTACTACTAATTATTGGCAACTAAATTATTCCATCCATTTTTAATCATCATGATTGAATACATAATAAAGTATTAATTGAAAATTATTCAATGTAGTATAATTGTGTAAAATTTTATAATATGAAAACAATACACTACTAATTTAATTGTTACTTTAGTAACATTCCATTTGTATGGATGTATCATCAGAATGGGTTTCTCAGAACCTCCCACCATTCATTAGTGGCAGTCCCGGGATTAAACCTCCAGGCCAAAGTTGCTGGTTTTGGCTATGGCTTCCCTAATAGCCCACCAAACATCAGCAAGGCAAGGTCATGTGCACTTTCTGGGCCTTGTCATTTAGACCCAAGATGGTCAAAATACAAAGGAAAAAAAATTAATATCACCTTCTTGAACTTCTCAGTTTTATACTTCTCCCTCTTTTTTTGCCAGTCCCGATAATTGAACTTGGGTCCTAGAATCCCAGGGTTGGTTATGGCAGAGGTGGCAAGACCTAAGTTCAATCCTTGTGCTTGGCCAAAAAAAAAATCATAATAATAATAAGGCCCTGGCTTGGAATTTGAACTTGGGACATGGTTAAATCTGTGACATTGTGAGTGAAGTGGAAGCTCACCGTCCTTGAAGACAAGAAATTCAGACCAGTTCCCTAGGGCCTGAATTCAAGCCTCAGCACTGGAAAAAATACTATTCGTATATGAGGTCTATTTACATACATGGGTTTACTGTGTATGATGTTTATTACCATTATTTATGTAGTATTATTACACATATAACACTTCATTTATTACATCATATCACCTAGATTATATTTGCATATAGTTTATACATCATACTAGGACTTTCACAGAGAAGGAAAAAATGTGTCAAAATTGGCTTCTTACTCCACAAATAAATTTTTGGCCATGCTGGGATTTCAACTCACTGCCTACAATGCCCAATCCATAAATGGGGTCACAGTCTTAACACACCAGCCTCCAGGAAACTGAGCTGCCAGAAAATTCTGAGGACCTTTGATCAAGGCACAGTAGTGCCCAATATATACATTGATAGATATGTATGTGTATGTGTATGTGTATATATATATATATAAAGAGATAGAGAGAGCGAATGTGAGGATATTAAATGATTAAATGATATTTATATATTATTACCAATTATTAGTTATTACATTATGCCACCATTTTATGAAGTATTATGATTGAATACTTATAAAAGCATTCATGAAAAATTAGTTAATATCTGTCCATTAGGGGAATCAAACCATGGTGCTAAAATTGAAGATATAAATCCAATAATATTTGTGTGGTATTATAAAATAGAATCATGAATCAACTGCAAATTTAATTATTACTTTTATAGCATTCCATTAGCATTCTCACGAATAGGAATGAGTTTGTCAGGATCTCCCTCCATTTGTGGGTGGCAATCCTAGCATGCGAACTCCAAGGCTGGGTAGTTTACTTCGAATGCAAACCATTGGAATGACACCGTGAAGATTTCAGATTGTCACAATTAAAAAAAGAACAACAAGAAGAAAAGAAATCCAGGTGTCAATGTCTCTTGCCTAAAATCTTAGCTCCTCAGGAGGCTGAGAATGTAGAGAATGCCATTTTGAATTCAGCAAGGGCAAGAAAGTCGGTGACACTCTTATTTCCAACAGATCACCGGGGGAAAAAAAAAAACCATGAGTGAAATTGTGGCTCAAGTTTCAGAGTGCTACCCTGGAGCAATAGGAGCTCAGAGACAGGGCCTAGGCTCATGGTACAAACACAGAACTGCCCCCCACAAAAGGAGGCAATCACTCCATGTCTCTGTGTATGTATGGATGATGTATGGATGATGGGCATTCAGCAGGTTGCCCATGCTCAGCCCACCCAACTTGGGCAACCCGGGACAAGCCCTCAGAGTTCCTAGGCTGTAGGAGTGGTTGAAGGTTCTGGATCCATATTATCTATCCCTATGTAGAATGTGAGCCTAGACCTCTAGGGCCTGGTGGCTCTCACTCATTCATCATTCCTCATTGCAGAGTCACAGACTGGTCCAAAATGTCAGCAAAAATATGAATTAGTCAGCGATTCCTATGCCAAAATGGGTAAGCCAATAAATCCCACCCTCATAACTCCGGTTACAAGTCAGCCTTGGGCTGTGAATGTGGATTAGCAATAGAGTGGTTACCTAGCATGCACGAAGCCCTGGGTTTGATTCTTCAGTAATACAGAAACAGAAAAAGCCAAAAGTGGCACTGTGGCTAGCCTTGAGCAAAAGAAGCTAAGGAACATACCCAGACCCTGAGTTCAAGCCCGATGACCGGCAAAACAAGAAAAAAGTGAGCCTGGTGAGACATATTCTTATGGGTCTCAGGAGGGTCGAGGTGCGAGGTAAGAGGTGGAGGGCAGCTGCTGGTGGCTCACCCCTGTAATCTCAGCTATTCAGGAAGTTGAGATCTGAGGATCACAATTACAAGCAGGAAAGTCTACATGAAACGCTTTTCTCCAATTGAACACCCAAATAGCCAGAAGTAGAGCTGTGGTTCAAGTAGTAGACTGCTGACCTTGAGCAGAAAAGGTAACGGATAGCGTCCAGGCCATGAATTCAAACCCCAGAATGTGAAGAATCGGGGTCTATGTTGAGGGGTAAGAATGATGCAGGCTCCAGCCTCAGGATTATCTGAGGATTGTGTTTGGGATTAGGAAAGCTCTTGGAATGCCAGGCTAGAGAGAGAAAATGTTCTCTCTCCATATCTCAAAACACATGTCACAGACTCCTGGGCTAGAGAGGGAAAATGTTCTCTCTCCCTATCTCAAAACACATGTCACACACTCCTGGGAGCTGAGGAAGTGGCTCTTCTGTTTGCTTAAGCATAGATGAACAACTGGTCAAGCATTTTCCTGAGATTGGAGAAGAGGTTTTAGCTTGCTCTAAAATAGTTTAGATAATAATATACCTAGACATTGTCTCATAGGTTAAGTAAAAATGTATCTGTTGAAATTTTTTGTGTGAATGCTTCTGATCAAATCTTCTGATCAAAGATTATGCTTGCTTGTCTTTAAATACCCACTAACAATAAAACACAGCATGCAGTGGCAATTGTTCTTTGCACGCTGCATCCCTTGTGTCCTGGTGATTTTGTGACCCTTACCCAGGGACCCCAATGCACTAGAAGTTGACACCAGAACTCACACACACTCACATACACACACACACACACACACACACACACACACACACACACACACACACACACACACCAAGATAGAGCATTTGCCAGTAAGCCTGCACAAGTTCTACCTCTAGAGAGAGATAGGAAGGAAAGATTTGCTCCAGGAGGTGATATAACCAGTGCCAAAATTCCACAGGAGTTCTAAGGCTTAGAACAGGACAGAGAGCCTCAG
>NW_027203572.1:0-68248 GCF_024711535.1 Dipodomys merriami
GGAGAAGGAGGAGAAGGAGGAGAAGGAGAAGAGAAGGAGAAGAAGGAGAGGAAGGAGAGGAAGGAGAGGAAGGAGAGGAAGGAGTGGAAGAAGAAGAAGAAGAAAGAAGACAGAAGAAGAAGAAGAAGAAGAAGAAGAAGAAGAAGAAGAAGAAGAAGAAGAAGAAGAAGAAGAAGAAGAAGAAGAAGAAGACAGAAGAAGAAGAGAGCAGAAGAAGAAGGGAAGAAGAAGGAGAAGAAGAAGGAAGAAGAAGGAGAAGGTGAAGAAGAAGGAGAAGAAGGAGAAGAAGGAGGAGAAGGAGAGAAGAAGAAGAAGAAGAAGAAGAAGAAGAGAGAGAAGAAGAAGAAGAAGAAGAAGAAGAAGAAGAAGAAGAAGAAGAAGAAGAAGAAGAAGAAGAAGAAGGGAGGAGGAGGAGGAGGAGGAGAGGAGGAGGAGGAGGAGAGGAGGAGGAGGAGGAGAGAGGAGGAGGAGAGTGAGGAGGAGGAGGAGGAGGAGGAGGAGAGGAGGAGAAGAGGAGAGGAGGAGAGGAGGAGGAGAAGGAGGAGAAGGAGGAGTAAGGAGGAGAAGGAGGAGGAAGGAGGAGAAAAGGAGAAGGAGGAGAAGAGGAAGAAGGAGGAGAAGAAGGAGAAGGAGGAGAAGAAGAAGAAGAAGAAGGAGAAGAGAAGAAGAAGAAGGAGAAGAAGAAAGAAGAAGGAGAAGAAGAAGAAGAAGAAGAAGGAAGAAGAAGAGAAGAAGAAGAAGAAGTGAAGAAGAAGAAGAAGAAGAGAAGAAGAAGAGAAGAGGAGGAGGAGGAGGAGAAGAAGAAGAGGAGGAGGAGGAGGAGGAGGAGGAGGAGGAGGAGGAGGAGGAGGAGGAGGAGGAGGAGGAGAAAATAGAAGAAGAAGAAGGAGAAGAAGAAGAAGAAGAAGAAGAAGAAGAAGAAGAAGAAGAAGAAGAAGAAGAAGAAGAAGAAGAAGAAGAAGAAGAAGAAGAAGAAGAAGAAGAAGAAGCAGGAGGAGGAGGAGGAGATTGCAACGTAAGGAAAACACTGTAGTTTGTGAGGAAGGTGGCATTGTAGTCTACATAAATATACAAACATGTTTACAGGTTTACATATTTACCTGTTTTCAGTATGTTAGTTTAACATAAAGTCAACCAATAAATAAATAAAAAATTTTGTACATCTCAAACAAATTTTATAGTTTAGGTGGTGGGGGGAGTGTAGTTTTGGAGATGTAAGGGAAGGGATGGTAGGGAAAAAACAAAGGAGGATGCAACAATGCTTGATAAGAAATGTACTCATTACCTTGCTCATGACACTGTAACCCCTCTGTACAGTATTTTACCAATAAAAAACATTTAAAAATAAAAAAATATCTATGCAGGGATTTTGTAACTCAGTGGTAGAGTATTTGCCTATTATCTGTGAAGGATCATTGTTAAGTCAGGTGCAAAATGCATAACAGACAAAAAATTAAAAAAAATTATACACGAAGAATAATAAAGCATATGGTTTGGGCCAAGTAAGTGGTTTACTCCCAAAAAAGAAGTAACAACATATGATTTTGGTGGTATATACTTGGAATACAAACATTCAGTCTTTGGGGGTTCAAGTGTTCAAGGCCAATCCGCTAAAAAACAAGAGGAGGAGGGACATGACAGAAGAAATAATAGAGATCTGAAACAAATTAAACTTCATCTGGATGGTGGGAAGAAGTCTGTCAGCTGTATTTTTTTCTTTTAAATACGTTTCTAGCCTGTCCACCATGTGAGTATGCAACAACAAGGAAGTACATTAAAGCCTTGGTGAAGTTGACCTCTCAGTAAATTGAATTTTCTGGGTTCTAGATCTGGTCCTTCAGAATTTCCGTTGAGTACAAATAACTTGCTCTAAGCTATTGGGAGCTGGTCTAAAGGAATTTTGTTACAGAATCATAATGGAATTGAAATGCACAGCTATACCTCTTTCTCTAAAGGAAGACTCATGGTTTTCTGCGCAGGGATTCTACCACAAATTTCCTACTGCAGCCCTTGTTCTTCATTTTGAACATATCAACACACAATCTTATGGATTTCAAGGATTCTGATGTCAACTCTTTGATAAGAAACTAACATGAAAAATGACGATGCTGTCTTTTTTCTCACTCCTATAGATGTTAATAACCTGCTTCATGGAGGTGTATGGAATAGGGCATTTTGCTACAATATCAGATGATTCTGAAATGATACCACTAATCTTTTGACATAAGTCACACTAGATTCAAAGAAAAATACATTGAATATCTTGAGTAAATTGATGAGGTCTTTAAGAGCCAAAAGTTGGAGCAGCTTTTTCGATTATGGATGCCATGAAGTATCCTACTGGATTTAAATTCCAAGTGAGAAAACAGCCACTTCCATGACCCACCTAAGTATAAAACTTTCTTGGTCTTAGTTTCTTTCACATTTTAATGGAAATGACAAAATTGCCAACCTATTGACTTTATAAGGGGAGAGCATTACATAATTAAATGGTTGTCAAAATTCACTGAGTTGAGTAGAGAACATGCCTAATTTGTATTAAAGTAGTAATGCATTGCCATTAATACACGGATGTGATTTATCAGTAAATATTGAGAAGAAAAAGAGTTTCTACAGAGGATTCATCCTGGCAAGAGTCACTTTACAGTAGGCTGATACTACCTACCTGCCTTCTTTCAACCACATGTTATTGTTGAATGTGATATTGTTTTAGTTCTACTCTAAAGCTATGGGACTCGTCTTGGATTCAATTTAGAAGACACCAAAGTGCATACGGATAATACAACTTTTTAAAGACCAGAAATGATTTATTTTATGGTGCCAACAATAAATAAACTCCATAACAATAAAGATTTTAAGCTTATTTTAAGCAGTTGTGCAAGAGGGTTATAATTCAACAAATAGAGATACCTGCTGTGCCTTAACTAGTTTGAATTTTCCATTTATTGTCAAGTTAAAAAAATCTGTATCCACTTTAGTGAAAGTTTCCAATTGGATACTTTGTCATGTGCCCCATGCACCTAGAAATACATGGGAATCAATTTTGTTTTTAGATTGTTGGAGCAAGTTCCAAGACCTGCACAAATAGTGAATGTAAGCCACTGACTGGTGTATGTTTGACTCCTGCACATGGCCAGAGTTCTAGCAGGAGCAGACATGAGGATATGGATACTACTCAAGGACAAAATTTTTGGGAGCAAACACTAGGACCTGGAAGCCACCAAGAATAGAATACACTTTCTGATACACTTGAAATTCCAGCAACACTGTCATGGCAGCAGCAATGGCATCACTCTGTGCACCTCACGTCCCTGTGGGAATCTTGGCAATAGTCCTCCAGGCTCAAGACCAAAACATCCAGTGGGGTCATGCCAAGCTGTGATTGGTCCATTGCAGCCATTGTGAGTAGTCTCTGCAGTCCATGACAGTGCTGGGAGTTCCTGGTGACCTACTAGATTCAGTGCTACGTTGACGATTTTGAGTGTTTTTTTTTTTTGGAGGGGGGCTATGTTTTCTTTGAGTTTGGGTATTTTCTTTCGTTTATTGCTCTGGGGTTTTTATTTTCTTAGCTAAGTTTAGGTAGATTTACTCCTTCCCATATTAGCAGAAAGATGGAAGAACATAGTGAATTATCCTCAAGTTCTTCAGAGAAGGAGATTTTCACTGAACAAGACAGTATGGAGGATATAATTGGCTATGGCAGGAGAAGATTTTCCCTGAACAATACAGTGTGAAGGAGGAGATCATTGACTATGGTAGCTATGGATATGTAAAGTTGGCCTAGTACCACCTCATAGACACTGAGGTGATAGTAAAAGTAATCCTGAAGGGAGAATTCAACAATTTTCAGATTAAAAATGAGATGGAGAGGCTGGGAAGGTGGCTCAGTGTTAGATGTTTGCCTTGCATGCATGAGGCCTGAGTTCATTTCCTCAGCACCACATAAACAGAAGTGATGCTGTAGCTCAAGTGGTAGAGAGCTAGCCTTAAGCTGAAGAGCTCAGCAACAGTGACCAGGCCCAGATTTCAAGCCCCAGGACCCACAAAAAATTTTAAATGAGATGGACATTATTAAGATTTTCTATCACCCACACATGATCAGGTCATACCAGGTGAGGGAGAAGGATGAGCACCTATACCTTGCAGTGGAACTGGAAATCCAGAGACCTTCTAAGATAAATGTTATAATCTTACCACTTATTCAAGAATGAAGTCAGATGATTGTTCAGACAGATTTTGAGGACTGTGAATTACTTTAACGAATATAGAAATGAACACTGCGACATTAAACCCAACAACATCGTGTTGGATGACAAAGGCAATGTGAAGGTCAATGACTTTGGTATGAGCATAAGGATTTCCCCAGAATAGTTGCTGAATGACATATTCCGTACATTAATTATGTCCCCATAAAATATTTCTGCATGAAAATTACAGTGGCTACAAAGTAGACATCTGGTGCTTGAGAGTCTCATTTATATTCTATGAGGATAGCAAATTTTCCATTTGAATATATGAATTTTAGCCAGATACAGGTAATTGTCTTGGAGGTCACATACATTTCTCCATTTACCGGTACCCAAAAAAACAAAATATCATCTTGAAACTGTAAACTGCAGACCCAAAGCAGAGGCACAGTATAGAAAAAAATGGAGATTGGCTCAACCAAGTTGAGGAATGTTTCTTATGTCCTGATGAGTCAATATGTAATGCACTAATCCCTATTATTCTTGCACTCCTGTGTGACATGAGGTACAGCCTGCCTGGTATAAACAAAATGATATTGGACAGGACATTAAATGAAATCATGGTCATCTATTTTTTATTTTAAAAATGCCAAAGCAGAATGACAGCACTGAAATTAAATCATTGCCTTCTATTTTTTCAGTGTGCCCATCTCCTGCAGATATATAGTATGTATATATGTATACATCTCACAAATATATTACATATTAAATATATTATATATAATTATATGTGAATAAATATATATAATTTTGGAGATGCAGTTTCATGGAATTCTCTGCTTTTGCTTCAAGCCAACATTCTCCTCATCTGAGCCTCCTTAGGAGCTGGGATTATAGACCAGAACCAGGCAAAAGATTTCCTAATGAATGCAGCAGAGTGCTTGTCTTAACTTCCAAGAAATACTAGAAACTTGAAGACAGTAGAATGATGAATGTAACAAAAATCACTTAACAGTGTAAAATTTCCAAAATTTATTTTATACAATAATTAGGGGACACTGTTATTCGATTTTTCCTTGAAAAAAAGATTAATGAAAAATTAAAGACAGATATAGATATCAGATGGAAGTGTGAAAGTAAGTGGAAGGCCCATAAGTTCAAGTCCTAATACTATCCCATAACCATACACTAAATCAATTTTTGTAAGTCTTTTATTGTAAAAATGCTGTATAGAGGGGTTACAGGTAAATGAGCAAGGTAACGAGTACATTTCCTACCAAGCATTGTTGCCTCCTCCTTTGTTTTTCTCCACCATCCCTTTTCTCCCATCATCACAACTACTCCACCTACCTCTGAAGTTGAAAAGTTCATTTTTAACGTAGTGTCTTGTACATCGCATTTTACAATGGGTCAACCTGTATATCTATTTAAGCATTTTCTGTTTTCCCTTAACCTCCTAAATTAGAGAAGTGTATATACAAGATATAAGGCACCAGAACAAATACAGTGAATACAGGGGTTTTACTGTGGGGGGAGGAACGTACAACGCAACCAAAAATCACATGGTACCTTATAAATACATTAGAAACAATAGCAAGAAAGAAAAGCCACTTGTGTCCCTATCTTGGGGTTCATTTCAATTAACTTCATCGTATCTGATCACATGCACATAGATTTGGAATTTTTCTGCTTGTCCTAGTCATATACTAGTTATTGTAAATAAGATAAACCATGGGACCTGCTTCTTTGGGCATGCCTTTCTTGACTTAACATATTTTTTCCAAGTCTTTCCATTTCCTAACAAATTGGAAGATATCATTCTTTCTGATTAAGACATAGAATTCATATATGTATATATATGCATATATATATATCATATTTTCTTGATCCATTCATCTACTGAGGGGCATCTGGATTGGTTCCATATCTTAGCTATGTTAAATTATGCTGCAATAAACATACTTGTACTCATAACTTTAGTATGACATTGTTTGTGATCATTTGTGTAAATACCCGAAAGTGAGATTCCTGGGTCATAGGGGAACTATATGTGGATACTTTTGAGGAACCTCTATACTGCTTTCAAATGTGACTGAACAAATTTTACACTCCCACCAACAATGCAGTAGGGTTTCCTTTTGGCCATATCCCCTCCAGCATCTGTTGTTATACCCATTCTAACAGGTGTAAGTTTGAATCTCAATGTTGTTTTGATTTGCATTTCTTTTAGGGCTGGAGAAGTTGAACATTTCTTCATGTGTCTATTGGCCATTGTTATTTCCTCTTCAGAGAAGTTTCACTTTAAGTCTTTAGCCCACTTATTTTTATCAGGTAGTTGTGTCTTTGAGGATTTGTTGTTGGGGGATTTCATTTTTTGAGTTCCAATCATATTTTAGATATGAAACCCTTGTCTGTTGTATGGCTAGTGAAGACCTTCTCCTAATCCATAGGATTTCTATTGATTTTGCTAGCTATGTCTTATGCCATGCAGAAGCTCTGAACTTTCATGCAATCCCATTTCTGCAAATGTTCTTTGAAGTTGTGTTTCTGGGTTTCTATTAAGAACATTTCGGCCTGTGCCAAGGAGACCTAGGGTTTCTCCTATTTCTTCCAGTAATGTTTTTAAGGTATCCGTTTGACTCTGAGGTTGACAGTTAATTTTTTAGGCCAGTATTTGTTTTCTTTTCCATCTTTTGTGTACAGAGGAGTGTGTGTATTTTGTTTAAACAGGCTGCTCTACAAGGTATCATTCCAGGTCATATAGTAGTTATTAAATGGCTCTATGTAAGTATTTTGTAATGACATAGAGCTTTCTAATGACTTACTTACATGATTCTATTAATGTTAATTATCATGAAGAATGTAAAACCTCTATTTTTGTGCCCATCTCCATCCTTGTTCTCCGTATTGTCTAGCAGTTTATATCACAGTCAGCATAACTGAAGCTGGCGCATGGAACAGACATGTACTCGTTGGATCCTGGCTGTGAGATGGCCCCCAATACAGCAAATATCAGAATCAATGAGATCGAAGTAATTGTCCCAGGTGCCTAGTTGTATGAATGTCCTCAGCTTCCAATGTTCTCACTTGCTTCTGTCAGAAGCGTGGTGATGGTCTGTCACCATAAAAATTCACACTGAAGCTTAACTTCTCAATGTAGCAATATAAGGAGTTGGAACTTTTAAGAGAAGTTTCAGTCATAAATGGATTAATGCCATCTCATCAATTCTCAAGGGACTAACAGTGTCACTGTTAAGTTTTTGAAATCAACCTATGCCTCTTAATCCCTGTCATTCTAGCACATGCCATGATGCGGAGATATTCTTTGATATGATGCACCTAGGGGAACTTGTCCCATGTGCTATCATGTGATTTAGACTTTCCAGGCACTGCTATTGTGAATGAAATAGACCTTTTATTCCTTATGAAGTATACAGCTTCAAGGATTTTGTTAAATGACCAAATGAACTTAGATGCTATTCTTTTTATGTTTTCATGGAACTGAGGATTAAACTGAGGGCCTTACACTTACTAGGCAGATATGGTACCAGTTGAGACTGCATGCTCCCAACCCTTTTTATTTTTTAGTTTCCTTTTCATATAGGGTCTTGTGCTAACTTCAATCAAGCCACCCTCAGTACCCAATCCTCCTATACCTCTACATCCCAATATCTGGAATTCCAGGCCTGTGACACCACAGTTTGCCCCTTAGAATATGCTATTCTTTTGGGGAAAGAGATACAGACCCCTGAGATGCTTATGTGGTTTTGTGTATGTGCTTGTGTGTGTGTGTGTGTGTGTGTGTGTGTGTGTGTGTGTGTGTGTGTGTGTTTGTGTGTGTGTGTGCACGTATTCACAGGAACTGTTCTTCGTGATTTACTTATTACTGAGGGTGAGTATTCCTAAAGAATCTGTATTATTAATTTCTTTCACTGAAAAAGAAATGCTTCTCTTCGTGCAAGTGGTTCTCAACTGTATTCTTAGCTCTTCAGAATGCTGAGATTTGGGGATAACATTGTTAAGCCAGGTGAGCCAGGAAAAGTCCATGACACTCTTTTCTCCAATTAATCACCAAAAAAGTCAAAAATGGAGCTGTGGCTTAAGTAATATAGTAGTATTCTTGAGCACAAATATAGGAATAGCAACTAGTCTTATTAAGGCTCAGGACCAGTACCCGTACAAAATCTCCAGCTAGCACTTGTGCTATTACAATGAGCTATTGTGCTATTACAAGTCACCATTATATCTAATGGATAATCTCTACAGGACAGTTGCAGTAAAAAAATATCTTGTATTTCTTCATAAGATATGTTCTTTCTGGACCAGTTTTATGCCCCATTTTTCTCTCTGGAATGATGTCTTAATTTTGAAATAGAGGAATAATTCAGCGTGGAATTTGCTTCTGGATCCCTCCCAAATGCATTATTAACATGTTCTTTTTTATTTTTTGGCAGTCTTGGGGAATGAACTCAGGTCCTGGGCACTGTTACTGAGCTGCTTCTTTGCACAAGGCTAGCACCCTACGCACAGCGCTACTTCTGGACTTTTCTGTTTATGTGGTACTGATTAATTGAACACAGGGCTTCATTCATGCTAAGCAAGCACTCTAACACTAAACCACATTCACAGCCACATATTCTGTCTAAAATATGTCTAACATGTTTACCTCTGTCCCATCTCTGAACCTACTGCCACTGCTCTTGAATATATCCTGTTTAACTCCTATTTTTCATTCCCTATAACTGCCAAATTATTTTCCACTCGACCAAAGGAACTATCTTAAATTTCACACTTCATTGGCTAAAGTCAAACAATAACTCAACATTACCAGTATCTGAAATTGAGGACAGAATAATAAAAACCGTTTTCCACATTTTTTTCGGTCGTGGGCTTGAACTCTGGACCTTGGGCACTGTCCTTCAGCTCTTCAGCTCAAGGCGAGTCCTCTAACACTTGATCCCCACAGTGCCACTTCCAGTTTTCTGAGTTTATTAGACATAATTGTCTCTTGGCCTTTCCTGCCCGGGATGGCTTTGAACCGACAGCCTCAGATCTCATCCTCCAAATAGCCCCAGTGCCCAGCTAATAAATAGCTTTTCATATGTATCAGGTGATACACAATAACTCAGACCCTTGAGAAGTCTTTTATCTTCCAGTCTGGCCAGGATCTCATCCCACAATATGCTCCAGTAGAAAACAAAATTAAAGAGATTCTACAAATGTAATTGGTTCCCACAAGAGTTGGGTATAAGTTATTTCCAAGGAGTGAGTGCAAATTAACGCCTTTCTAGAATTCAATGACGCCAACAGAATGAATCAAGCAGTAAGGAGAATATGTTTGCAAGAAAGTATGGGGGTGTATAGGAGCTGACAACAGTGACTGTATGATATGAGACCAGAAAGCAGAAACCACAGTCTCACAACCACAGGACCTACATCCAACCAGGCATCCCTTAAGCTTGTAAGAGATCCCCATATTCCACGAGAGACTATAGCCTGGTGGCCCTCTGCTAGAAACAGAGCAGCTGCTATAGACAAACCACACCCAAACTACCAGCCCAAACTTCTAACCTACAATATTTGGTATTCAATGGATGAACAAATAAATTTGTGGTAATTTGCCACATAACATGACAAAATAAATGCATCTCTCAGAATGCTGGTGCCTCACACCTATAATCCCAGCTACATAGGTGACTGATATCTGAGAATCCAGATATCAGTCTGTGATATTCATATTGCCAATAACTAACAAAAACCTGGAAATGGTGGTATGGCTTAAGTAGTAGGGCACCAACCTTAAGGGAAAAGATAAGTAAAAGCACAAGACCCTAAGTTGAAACTCCTATACCAGCACATACATACACACACAAACATAAAACCACAAAAAAGAATAGAAAAATGTTGAAGACCACTTGGTATTTTCTCTACTCTGTGTAAAGCTCCAACATCTCTCAAACTTTTTCCTTGTGCTTGAAGTAATTTATTAAAATTCTATAACACCACCATAAAAATATCTAACTACACAACTACACAAATGTGTTGGCCACACACTTTTCTATATATTATATTGTAATTGTTTCTGCAAACAAATTAACTTTCCTACTAATTTAGTCTAATTAATTACAGAAATTGGATTTGTATCTTAGTTTAAATTAAACTTCTTAAATAATCAAAGGGAAAACTTATGCTATATCATCAGCTACATTCCTTTCTGTCACTTTTCCTACAAATGAAATTAGTTGATTGTAGCATTTAAAATTCCTATATCCCAAATCAATACGAGACTGATTGAAAGTAAAAAATTTAAAGTGTTTTCAATTCCGGTCTCATTTGGACAAAGTACTTAAAGATATCTTTGGACTTCCAGAGATATCATATCCAAAAGAACTATAAACTCTGACCTATGTCTATAAACATCCCATGGAAATTTCTAGAACATTCCATTTTTCTTAGAACAATGCAGGCTACCAACAAACTCACTAATGGTGAAAAGAGAAGAAGCAGGTTTGAAATGACATTTTACAAAACCCTTATTCACATGTGGATACATACAGAAAGCTGTGAAATGTTCAGGTATACCTGGAAAGAAAAGGAACTCACCCTTCAAAGAGAGCAAAACCCTTGGCAGGAACTACACATAACTGCAATTTAGCTCTTTGCTCAAGCCTGGTGCTCTACCACTTGAGACATACTCCACTTTTGGCTTTTTAGTCATGAATTGAAGACAAGAGCATCATGATCTTTCCTGAACAGGCTGGCTTTGAACCTTGATCCACATATCTCAGCCTCCTGAGTAGCCATCATTACAGGAATGAGCCATCAATGCTGACATTAGTGACAGGCCAACCCAATGATTTAAAGCCCCAATACCAGTACAAAAACCAAAATCACAATCAATCTTAATAACCAATAAATATACTAATAGCCTATTAAACCAATATAATTAAATGTGGAGGAATGTGAAGGACATCAGAAAATTATTATTAGCTTCTCTGATTTTTTAAAAATTAAAATTACTTTCCTAAAATGTAAAATAACTGGTACCAAGGTGTATTTTCTTTTTTTTTTTTTAAATTGTATTTTATTTTATTTGAGAACATACTGTACAAAGGGGCTACAATTACATGGGCAGGATAATGGATACATTTCTTACCAAGCATTGCAGCCTCCTCCTTTGTTTACCCTTCACTTCCCTTCCCCGCCTCCCCCCTCCCCCCACCCAATTTTACCCCCCTCCCCCCACCCAATTATACCCCCCTCCCCCCCCCCACACCGGCATTGTAAAGCTGGTTTTGACATGACATTTTGTACTTCTCATTGTTGCAACAGGTCCACCTGAATCCTTAAACGACTTGTTTGTCCCCATCTACTCCACATGTTATACTGACATCAAATATAGTGAAAACGGGGGTTACACTGTGGGGGAGGGACATACAAAGCAACAAAGAAATAATCTTATAAATGCATTAGAAATACATGCATGAAAGAAACGAAAACATTAAAATACATATTTAAGGGTTCATTTTCCTAGCATCACATTATCTGACCTTTTCGGCTTGACTCATACCTATACTAGATATTGCAAATAAGGGAAACCATGGGACCTATGCTTCTTTGGGCCTGGCTTACTTCACTTAATATAATTTTTTCCAAACCTTTCCATTTCCTAACAAATGGGGAAATGTCATTCTTTCTGATGGAGGCATAGAATTCCATTGTGTATATATACCACATTTTCTTGATCCATTCATCTACTGAGGGGCATCTGGGTTGGTTCCATATCTTAGCTATGGTAAATAATGCTGCAATAAACATAGTTGTGCTGGTAGCTTTAGTGTGGTCTTGTTTGTAAACATTTGGGTAAATGCCCAAAAGTGGGATTGCTGGATCATAGGGGAGATCTATGTGAAGTCTTTTGAGGAACCTCCATACTGCTTTCCAAAGTGGTTGAACAAGTTTACATTCCCACCAACAATGAAGTAGGGTTCCTTTCTGTCCACATCCCCTCCAGCATCTGTTGTTATTGGAGTTCTTGATTTTTGCTGTTCTAACTGGAGTGAGGTGATATCTCAATGTTGTTTTGATTTGCATTTCTTTTATGGCTAGGGATGTTGAACATTTCTTCATGTGTCTATTGGCCATCCTTCTTTCTTCTTCAGAGAAGCTTCTCTTTAAGTCTTTCGCCCACTTATTTATTGGGCAGTTGTTTCTTTGAGGATTTGTTGTTGGGTGGTTTAATTTTTTGAGTTCCAAGTATATTTTAGATATGAGACCCTTGTCCGTTGTATGGCTAGTAAAGATCTTCTCCCAATCGGTGGGTTTTCTATTGATCTTGCCAGCTATGTCATTTGCCCTGCAGAAGCTCTGCAATCTTATGCAATCCCATTTGTCCAACCTTTCTTTGATTTGTTGTGCTTCCGGGTCTCTATTCAGAAAATTTCGACCTGAGCCAAGGAGACCTAGGGTTTCTCCTATTCCATCCTGTAATGTTTTCAGAGTGTCTGCTTTGAGTTCAAGGTCTTTGATCCATTTGGAGTTGATTCTGGTGCAGGGTGATATATAAGGATCTAGCTTTAGTTTTCTACATGTAGTTAACCAATTTTGCCAGCACCATTTACTGAAGAGGCTGTCTTTCTTCCATTCTATTGTTTTAGCTTCCTTATCGAAGATTAGGTGGCTATAGGTCTGTAGGTTCATTTCTGGGTTTTCAATTCTATTCCATTGGTCCTGAGGTCTGTTCTTATGCCAATACCAAGCTGTTTTGATTACTATGGCTTTATAGTAGAGTTTGAAATTTGGTATTGATATTCCTCCAGCAGTGTTCTTTCCGTTGAGGAGCGTTTTTGCTATTCGGGGTCTTTTATTGTTCCATATGAATTTTTGGATTGCCTCCTCTATTTCCTTGAAGAATGAGGGTGGAATTTTGATAGGTATCGCGTTGAATTTGTAGATAGCCTTGGGAAGTATTGCCATTTTCACGATGTTAATCTTGCCAATCCAGGAGCATGGGAGGTTTTGCCATTTTTTAAGTTCTGTGTTGATTTCCTTTTTCAAGATTTTAAAGTTTTCATCATAGAGGTCCTTCACTTCTTTGGTTAAGTTAATTCCTAGGTATTTTATTTTTTATGGGGCTATTACAAATGGAGTTGCTTTCCTAATTTCAGCCACACTTTTCTCATTGTTGGCATATAGAAAAGCCATTGATTTTTGGGGGTTAATTTTATAACCTGCTACTTTGCCAAAGTTTTGAATCAGCTTGAGTAATTTGGGAGTGGAGTCTATGGGATTCTTTAAATACAAGATCATGTCATCTGCAAAGAGGGAGAGTTTTATTTCTTCTTTCCCTATTTGGATCCCCTTTATGTCTGCATCTTGTCTTATTGCTGTAGCTAGGCATTCTAATACTAGATTGAAGAGAAGTGGAGAGAGTGGGCATCCTTGTCTTGTTCCTGAGTTAAGAGGAAATGGCTTTAGTTTTTCACCATTGAGTATAATGCTGGCTGTAGGTTTGTCATATACAGCCTTTATTATATTGAGGAATGTTCCATGGATTCCTAATTTTTCCAGAACCTTCATCATAAAGGGGTGTTGGATCTTGTCAAATGCTTTTTCTGCATCTATTGAGATAACCATGTGGTTCTTATTCTTGCTCCTGTTGATGTGATGAATAATATTAATTGATTTGCGTATATTGAACCAGCTTTGCATCCCTGAAATGAATCCTGTTTGATCATGGTGTATGATTTTTTGGATGAATTGTTGAAGTCGATTGGCCAAAATTTTGTTGAGAAGTTTTGCATCAATGTTCATCAAAGAAATGGGTCTATAGTTCTCTTTCTTTGATGAGTCCCTGCCTGGTTTTGGGATGAGGGTTATGATGGCTTCATAGAATGTGTTCGGTAGTGAGCTTTCTCTTTCAATTTCATTGAAGAGTTGGAGGAGTATTGGTGTGAGCTCTGCTTTGAAGGCCTTGTAAAATTCCGCTGTAAAACCATCTGGTCCTGGACTTTTCTTAGCTGGGAGGTCTCTTATTGCTGTTTCTATTTCGATGCTTGATATGGGCCTGTTAAGCTGGTTTAACTCATCTTGGTTTAGTTTTGGCATGTCAATATTTGCTAGGAAAAGGTCCAATTCTGTCAAGTTCTCAAACTTATTAGCATAAAGTTTTGAGAAGTATTCCCTTATAATGTTCTGAATCTTGGTTGTTTCCGTGGTGATGTTTCCATTCTCATCTCTGAGTTTATTAATTTGGGTGTGTTCTCTCCTTTTTCTGATAAGGTTTGCTAAGGGTCTGTCAATTTTGTTAAGTTTTTCGAAGAACCAACTCTTTGTTTTGTTGATTCTTTCTATAGTTTTTTTGGATTCTAATTCATTTAATTCTGATTTAATTTTGATTATTTCTTTCCGTCTACTGGATTGGGGTTTATCTTGCTGCTCTTTTTCAAGGAGGTTTAGATGTGTCATTAAATTATTAGTTTCCGATCTCTCCAATTTGTTGATGTAGGAGCTCAGAGCTATAAACTTGCCTCTGAGTACTGCCTTTGCTGTGTCCCAGAGGAGCTGGTAATTTGTGTGTTCATTTTTGTTGAATAGCATGAACATTTGAATTTCCTTTCTAATCTCTTCCATGACCCACTCATGATTCAGCAGTGTGTTGTTCAGCCTCCATGTGATACCGGACTTTCTTTGGTGGCTTTTGGTGTTGAGTTCTAATTTTATTCCCTTGTGGTCAGAGAGAATGCAAGGTATAACTTCAATGTTTCTGAATTTAGACAAGTTTGCTTTGTGGCCTAAAATGTGGTCTATTTTAGAAAACGTCCCATGTGCTGCTGAGAAGAACGTGTATTCTGATGCTGCTGGGTGAAATGTTCGGTAAATGTCTGTTAAGTCTAGTTGATCTATGCAGCTGTTTAGATCTGCGGTTTCTCTGTTGAGTTTTTGCCGAGTTGATCTATCTAGTGGGGAGAGTGGTGTGTTAAAATCCCCAACGATTAATGTCTTTGGATCTATCTGGGATTTGAGGGAAAGTAGTGTTTCTTTGATAAATTTGGGTGCTCCATTGTTTGGCGAATAGATATTTAGAATTGTAATATCCTCCTGAAGGAGAGATCCTTTAATTAGTATGTAGCGACCTTCTTTATCTCTTCTCACGAATTTTAATTTGAAGTCTATTTTATCTGATATTAGGATTGCAACTCCCGCCTGTTTATGAGGGCCGTTTGCTTGGTAGATTTTGTTCCAGCCTTTAACCTTGAAAATATGTTTGTTTTTACGGGCAAGATGTGACTCCTGCAGGCAGCAGATAGAAGGGTCTTGTTTTTTAATCCAACTAGACAGTCTATGTCGCTTAATTGGAGAGTTCAGTCCGTTAACATTAAGAGATAGGACTGAGAGGTATTTGGGAGTTCCTGCCATGTTATCCACCTTCTTGGGGGCTGTGAAAACTGGGTTCTTCCTAAGGCTCTTGGATTCTCAGTTTGGGTGCAGTTTCTTGGCCTTTGTTGCGTTCTTGTTGGTTTTCTATGTGTAGGACATCTTTAAGAATCTTTTGCAGGGCTGGTTTGGTGGAGATGTATTGTTTCAATTTTTCTTTGCTATGGAAGGTTTTTATTTGGCCTTCAGTTATGAAGGAGAGTTTAGCTGGGTACAGTATTCTTGGTTGATAGTTGTTTGTTTTTAAGGCATGGCATACATCATTCCAGGCTCTTCTTGCTTTGATTGTCTCTGGTGAGAAATCTGAGGTAATTCTAATTGGTTTCCCTTTATAGGTGATTAACCTTTTCTCCTTGACAGCTTTAAGGATCTTTTCCTTGGTCTGGGTTGATCCTGTGTGGATTATAATGTGACGGTGGGATGTCCTATTCTGGTCTGGTCTATTTGGGGTTCTAAAAGCTTCTTGTATCTGAATAGGCCTATCTTTTTGTATGTTTGGGAAGTTCTCTGCTAGGATCCTGTTAAACAAATTTCCTAGACCATTAACTTCTGTTTCTAGGTGCTCCTCTACACCCATTATCCTTAGATTGGGCCTTCTGATGGTGTCTTCCAGGTGTTGGATAGACCTATCATATTTCTTGGACTTGTCTTGGATGGTTGTATGTTCTTTCTCTATAATATCTAGGCTGTCTTCAATCCCTGAGATTCGATCTTCTGCATGGTCTAACCTGCTGTCAAGACTCTCTACTTTGTTTTTTATCTCTTTTCCTTCTAATTGGTCAGCTTTGATGGCTTCAAGTTCTTTGTTGAAGCTCTGTTTTAGGTCTTGTATGAATTTCTTTACTTCCTTAATTTGGTGTTCAGTGTTTGTTCTCAAATCACTTAGTTGATTGGTTATGGTTTCTTTGGACTCCCATTCCTTCTGTTGGGTTCCATTCAGCCTTCCCTTTGTGGTCTCCCTGACTTCCTTCAGCTCTTTGTTAATGGATTCCATGAATGTCTTTAGTGATCTTTGTGTATTCTCTACCTGGTCTCTTAATTCGTGAATTACTCTTTGATTAGTTTCCTCCCTTCTGTGGGATTCCTGCAGTTCTCTTTGTGTGTTCTCTGCCTGCTCACGCCATTCCTCCCTTTCTCTTTGAGTATTCTCAAGTTGTTCACGCAAATCCTGTATCAGTTTTTGAGAAGCTTCCTCACGCTTATGATGTTCCTGTATAAACTTCTGGGATGCCTCCTCTCTCTCCCTATCACGCTCATACAGAGTCCTTTGTACATTGTCAAACTTCTCATTTATCATGTTTGCTATTAGTGTTTGTAGAGCTATTTGGGAACTCTCCTCTGGATTATTCTTTATCTGTTCTAATCCCTGATTATCAAGGTTGGGAATTGAGATACCCGAATTTGCCATTTTTCTTGTGTTTTTTCCGGCTTACTCGGCCCATTTGAGATACAGATTGCACCAGTTTTGTGCTAGAACACTATCTTAAGGCAACCATCAACCAAAGTTTGCATTTGTACAGTCAATAGTCTACAGATACAATCTAGTTCAACAGATACATCTATTCAACATCAAATGACTATATGTTAAAGGACTTCGAACCGCAGAAAAGAATTTGGAAAACCAGAAATTATTAGGATTAGGGAGAGATGTGGGTAAAAAATAGGAATAGATTGGTGTGGGGAGGCACAGGGAGAGTTAACTATGTCCTAATCACAGTGCAGGAAATGGGTTGGGTAGGATGCAAGTAGAGAGAGAGAGAAAAAGAAGAGATGGAAAGGGGAATAAAGAGAGACCAGAAAAAGAATAGAAACGTAAAAATTAATGTTATTATAGAGGTTAAAAGACCGTCTATTTAGAGAGGAATGTGAATATGTTCAGAGAAGGGGAGGGACATAGAGGAGATGTGGAAAGCTTTAAGGATGGGAAAGGGAGAAGAAAAGATCAGAAGTTCAGTAGAGCTAGATAAAAAACAAAAAGATAATTAAGAATGAAAGAAAAAGAGAAAGAAGACAAGAAAAGAAAGGAAAACTCTCATTCACGTATTCCTAAAATAAAAATTATAAGATGAGAAAAAAAAATTACTGGAAAACAATTATTTTTTCAGAAGAGGCAAAAATTAAAGATTAATAAAAGTTTTAGAAGGGAAAAAATTTATATATATATATATATATATATAAGGTAACAAAAAACAAAAAACAAGCAAAAAAAAGAAAAGAAGAAGAAGAAAAAAAAAAAAAAGAAAAAAAGAAAAAAAAGTCTTTTGATTTTTTTTTTTGGGGGGGGGGAGGAGTGGGAGGAATCCTGTATCTCCCTTTTGTCTGCGACCAGTCTCTTGTTGTAGTCTCTGGTCAGCTTGAGGTCCTGTGGCTTGATTGGTTTCTTAAGTCGGTTGGTTGGAAGAGGCAGAAAAATGCTCTGCTTTACCCAAGATTTTGAGATCCCCCTCCCAGGTTAGTTTTCTGGGAGGGTGGTCTGCTTTGAGAGTCACAAAAGAGGGGGATGTGGTTATGAGGCTAGGTTCTGGGTAGGGTTGAGGCCTTTCAACAAACAGTAGCTTTTCCCTGGGGCTATTTTGTGATAGAGCTCACAGTGCCCAGCCTAGAGCCATTCTCAGGGTTTCTGTTTTTCAATTGATTGTGGTGGCTGCTAGAGGGAGGGGCAGCCTCTGGCTCTGGTTACCCAGTGACGCTAGGCACTCCGATGGCTGGCGCCTGAGCTGGGTGACTTTTCCCTGGATGGAGCTGAGTCTGGCAGGTCACTTCGGCGTTAAGTTCTTGTGACCTGCTAAATGACTCGTTTTATTCCAAGGCCTGAGCTGGAGCTAGCAGCAACTCCGAGCTTTGTCGGTATCCAAGATGGAGATCACCGGTGCTGGGGGGGGAGGGGTGGCCTTCCCTCCTCTGCTCCCTGAGGAGTGAGGACGTCGGGCTTGTACTCACGCCGAGTCTTGGATCCTGGGTCGTCTCTGGTCTGCAAACAGCAGGATGAAGATGTTCGCTCCTTGTCGGTTCTTGTTGGTGTTGAGTAGAATCCGCTCGTCCGCTGCGTCTGGCTCCTTCGTCCCCGACTCTCTGTGTCTCAGGTATGACTCCCGCGGCGGTGGTCGCCGCCGCGACCCCGCCGCCGGAGCGGCAGCTGGTGCGTTTCCTTGGCTTCCCCTCTCTTGTCTAACTCTCTGTCCTGTGATGGTACACTTGGTGTGATTCTCTGGCTTAGGACTGTTCACTGGAACTCTAAACCTACTTTCTATGCGAGAGCTTGTTCAGATTCCAGCTTCTCCTCCGCCATCTTCCCGGAACCCCCCCAAGGTGTATTTTCAAATGAGATAGCTGTTTAGGACAAACTGAAAATGCTGAGGAAAGCAAAGAATTTTAGAATTCAATGATTATAACACAGAAAATATACCTGAGAATCTGTACTTTGAAACTGTTTCAAATAGCTATAATAATTACACAAAAAACGACTGTTCTTATCATTAATACTCCATAAAAACAGGTCTACTTTATTCCCTTTATCTAGGAATGCTCTGAATATTTTCTTCACTTTTCAAAAATGACACTAAAAAGACTCTGTCTTTCAACAACCCCAAATTTTTTATCTTAGCATTTATAATAAATATATCAAGTATCTTCTTTGGATTTGTAATATCATAACAACTTTTAAATTGTTATTTTATCTTTGATGCTGAGGGGGGTGTATTTTCACAAAAGAGGACAGGGAAACACTCAGTAGATCACTTGATTTAAATGTAAGTGGATTACTCTGGAGGCTGAGATCTGAGAATCATGGTTGAAAACAATCACAGACAGGAAAAAAAGAGACTCTTATCTCCAACTGAAAAACAAAAAGCTGGAAGCTGTGGCTCAAGTGGGAGGGTGTTAACCTTGAGCAAGCAAAATCAAAAGGGTGGTTGGGACAGAGGACAGCACCCAGGGCCAAACTTCAAACTCAAACACCATCACACATATATACAAATAAATCTGACAACAATTCAGATTAATATCATCTGAACTGCCTAATGGGAAATGTGCATGAGAATTAAAAATATATTTTTTATAAATATATTTATTTTTAAGAAATACATTTTTGCAAAAAATACATTAGCATTTTCAATTATGGTTAAAACTTTTACATGATTGCCAAGCATCAGTGGCTCACACCTGTAATCCAAGCTATTCATGAGGCTGAGATATGAGATTGTGGTACAAAGACAGCCCATGATGAAAAGTCCGTGAGACTCTTATCACATGAAAGTTGGAAGTGGAGCTGTCGCTCAAGTGAGCACCAGTCTTGGGCTGAATCACTGAGGGAGAGTGCATAGGCCCAGAGTTCAATCCTCATGACCAAAATTAAATTTTTTACATGGTCAAAACAGAGGTAAAAGTTCTGGGAATATATTGGCTGGCATACTTCATTCTGCCTTAAGCAAAGGAACTTCGTGTTTGGATTTGGAAACCCTATTATAAGATCATTTTTGCCATAGCATCATTTTGGTTCAAGTTAAAGTGTTTGGCCTACAAAAGGAGGCTTGTGGTCAAGATATGAAAATTTATCTTAAATCATCAATGCAACTGAATTGATCTCTCTTGTGGTGAAGTTCCTCATGTCACTCAATGTTAAGATGTCTAGGATGACACATACATTAACTCACAACCTTTTAACAAATCTAAACAGTCAGACTGAGCATGGTGGCTATGGCTAGTATGGAATGTAGCATGCAAGATAGAAAAGGAGGAACCTGAGGGGAGCTTCAGACTACAGCAAACTCACTTGAGATGAACTTATGTTCCTCATGAGTAGATGTTGAAGGCATCAACACTAAGTTTCCAAGGATATGTTGTATCCCTCAACAGATATATAGTGAGGAAAAGCCTGTCTTAATTAGTTTCTACCAACATTTCTATTTCTATATCAGTTTCTACCAACATTTCTGTTTCTAGACTATGACTGTGTCTAACTAGATTACTCAAAACCTAAAAATTTGAAACATTCCAATACAGTGGAATATACAATTTTCTTTCCATCTTATATTCAGCTGTAAGGAGAATTTAAAAAAGATGTTCTGGTGCTGGTTTATAGTTCATTGAGAGTTCTTGACTAGCTAATGAAATGTCCTGGGTTCAATCCTCATTAATACAAAAGAAGATACAAAATAAGGAGGCAAAGTCCAGAAAGTGGAAAGTAATTCAATTAAAACTCCTGAAACACAGACAACTCTCCTGGGATGTGTTAGGAAAAGAAGAAGAAGAAAGGCCTCCCCTGGCACCTGCCATAGCTAATAAGTGTGTTATATCTGGACCAGTCAAACCTCAGGCAATCAAAACAGAAGAAACCAAACCATAAAGACTGTGGTTGACTACAGTGTCTTGAGAGATGAGGGAGAGAAAATGGGGAGAAGGAAGGCTGGTAATGACATCTGACCATGATACCCGCACCTGGGCTGACAGTGACCAGGAAGATGGAGGTCTAGGAGGTGAATAAAAATAGACCCTTGGGCAGTGAATTTTTGTATGCCCTAGAAGCTGTGTTCAAGCCACAGTTGTGGAACAACATAGAGGTAAAGAAAAGGAAGAGAAAAAACAGAAAGGAAAAGAAAAAAAAGAAAGAAGGACTTATCACTTGAGTTCATTTTATACATTAACTATGTCTCATGGGTATAGGTTATATGAATCTGTTACCCCAGATATGGGCTATTCTATCAATTGATCTTCACTACAAAATTTTCCCAGGGTGCCAGAGAGTTTTGCCCCTGCCAGGTGAATAGTTAGATGGAGTTTCATTCCTTTAGTATATATTTTGGGGCATGGGGACTCTAGTAGGCTGGGCTTACCCCCGACAGATCACAGATGAGCACAGCACACAACACAAGGAGAGAACTCTACTGGACAGCACTGTTTCTGTTAAGTGGACCCAACCCCTTTTCTTGCTCCCCTACTCACTCCTCCACTCTGATACATACCTTGCCCATTACCTCCCCATGTTTTCCCAGCCTACCACCCTGCTATGTGCTCTACCTCCCATTTTGGATCAATCCCCTTCTTGATGTCAGACACCCCTCAGTGCTCCATTCATTTTCCTGACCCACCCATCTCACAGCCCTCACTGCCTGGCCCTCCCCTTCCGTGTGAACACAGGCATGGGAAAGGGGATATGCATATATCCAGCACTTACTACATAATGCCAGGTGCCAGAATGTTCCAAACTTGAGCCATGGCTGCCACAGAGAAGGAAGGCACAGGTCAGACTCTGATCCTCCTCCATGCTTAGCTAAGCCTGGCTAAGCCTGGACAGCCCCAGGGCTCTCTGGTTTACCTGAGTTCACTGGTGGTTGTGGGGCTGGAGATGCAGACCTCACATCCATCTCCTCAACCAGTTCTGTGCCTTCCTGAGGGATATTTGGCTTCACTGTGTGGACCTCCATCTTCCTATTCAGTGTGGGTCTAGCTGTGGGCACCATCCCATGATGACCCTGATTTGAGGTGAGAGAGCTCCCCTCCCTAAACCCCTCCTCTATTGCATTTTCTTCTCTGCTCCTCTATGGGAGCCTCCCATCTCAGCCCGGTTTCAACTGAAGTGGCCCATCCCTTCTTCCTGGGTCCCAATATCCCCTGCCAGAATCCCACTTCGACCATCACTCGGCACCCCCACCCCTGTCCCCTCAACACATGGGCCTCCCCTGCCCAGTTCTCTGGCCCTCCAGTGCCCCAAAAACCTTAGTTGAGTTAGGGGTATTGGGACCCATCTGCCAAAGACAACCCTAGAAGACCAGGTTCAAGGTAACGGGGCCCAACTCCCCCCAATCTCCTCCTCTCCACCACCGATGGTGTGAATCTCACCCTCAACCCGGCCTCACTCTTCTCAGTGTAGGAAGATTTGTGGGTGAGGGAATGAACCTCCTCCATAGAAGGAAGATAGGGACTTAGAAGTCACCCCCCATCCCCTCTTGGTCATGCCCTTAGTAATCACCGGTTGTTATGAAGCAACTTCTGGAGGCATTGGAGCTGAGAAAGCTGTTGCCTCTCCTAACTGGTGATGCATCTGTTGCAGAGACATGGTCCCCCCAGTGCCTCTTAGGCATCACCAGCCAGCCAACCTCCACTTTCAAGGACACTGTGCAGTTAACTGCTGGAGCCATCACCAAAGACCCAGTTTCAATGTAGCACGTCCCGCTCCTCTTGCCCCCTTCCATTGCCCTCTTCTCCATTCTCTCCTCTGCCCCCCCAGCAGGAGCCATCCCTAGGACAGGTCTCTTAAGTGTTAAGTGAGCTGAATCCTTCTTCTTCTCCCCTTTCTATTGCTAGGTTCTCCACTGGGGTCCCATTCCTCATTATCCCCCTGCCCATCAGCAACCCCACACCGTCCTTCACCTTCCCAA
Organism: Dipodomys merriami; assembly: GCF_024711535.1. Taxonomy (NCBI): domain Eukaryota; kingdom Metazoa; phylum Chordata; class Mammalia; order Rodentia; family Heteromyidae; genus Dipodomys; species Dipodomys merriami. The sequence goes on from NW_027203572.1 coordinate 23,000, forward strand.
AACCAATTGTTTCCACTGTCCACCCCAAATCATGCTTCCCCACCCAAGTGCCTGCCTTACCCTTTGCTTTCCCCACTCCATCCCCCATCCCTTACATCCCCTGCCACCCATTCCCACCATTCCGCATCCCAGCCCTTCCTGTGTGAAGAGATGTGTGTGGCATGCACGTAAGTAGACCATGCAATTGGACTGAACCAAGGCAACACAGTCGTTGGAGAAGGAAAGCAGGGAATCAGAGTCTTCCCTGTCCACCATTACACCTTTGACCTTGTAGCACATTTGGTTGCTCAGTTCCCCTACATCTGCTGGTACTGGAGCTAATGGTGGTTCCTCTTTATCATGAACAAGTGGGACCTCTACTTTCCTGGTCAGTTTTGGGGCCATCAGCAGAAGCCATCCCTGAACAGTCCTGAATCAATGTAAGTGGGGCCTAACTCCTCCCAGCTGGTCGCCCTCTCCCTGCCCACCCTTATCCCCACTCACTTCTTGACCCTAGTGCCCCACCCACCCCCCTCCCTGTCCACCTCCTGGCTCAGCCCCTCCTTTGGGAAAATATGTTCAGGTGAAGGAACATACATGTGTCCACATACAACACCCAGAAGTGGTGCCAGACTGGTCTGAATCCAGTTGTGGTGGCCGCAGAGAAGGAAGGCCCTGGCTCAGAGTTTTCTCAGCATCCCTTCCCAGCTATGACTTGTAGAGTTTCGGGTTCCTTGTTTTCCCCATGTTCACTGGCATTTATGGGGTTGGAGTTGCATCCCTTGCCTCCCTCTCTCAACTGGTGTTATGCTTGGCACAGCCACTAGGGAAGCTTGATGGATCTTAAGCTTCACCATATGACCTTCCTGCTCAATGTAGGCCCAGCTGTGGGAGCTACCTTCAGAGGACCCCATAAGGTACAAGAGCCCCTCTCCTTCATTCCTTGTTTTGTAATTTCTCCCCTGACCCCTGTGGGAGAAATTTCAGAACAGCCCTGTTTTAAGAAAATTTGGTTCCACCCCCTCTTCTGAGGCTTCTATAACATCTGTTCGACCTCCTTTCTTGGCTGTGGCCTGTTTTCCTGGGGATTATGGAACAAGAGCTGGGGATGCTGCCACAGTCAACAACCCACTACAGCTTCTACTGCAACAAGCAAGTTCTGCCTATGGACCTCTTCATCCTCACCTGGTGCGCTTTCATCATTCTGGTCTGTTTCTTTCCAAGTGATGGTGCCATCCCACATGCCCTGGTTTCGAGGTAAGTGGACCACATCACCCCTACTTAGAATCTGATCTTGGGAGAAGGGTTGTGCCCCTGTGGGTACATTCATAGGAACATACAGACATGATGCCAGATTGAACTGGAGGTGCTCAACAGGACCAAGAGAAGGGAGGCCAGATCTTGGAGTTTCTCCCCTCCCCAACTTGCTTTATCCACCATGGTCTGTGTATCCCAAGGTTATAGTACTGGAACTGTGGATGCTACTTTCCTCCCCAACCAACACTCCTTCTGTCCCTTCTGGCATAATTGGGTGCCCTTCCACTCTACCATTGAGGGAACAAATTGCTGGTAAGGGATTTTGTGCATGAATGCATGTGTTTACTGGAATGTATGCAGGTTGTGCCAGAGTTGCCAGGCAGGTGCTACATTAGACCTAGGAGAAGTAAGGCCAGGTCTTGCAGACTGCCCTGAGGTGGAGCCCAGTTACCTGTTCTTCACTTTGTGGACTGCCATCTTGCTGGTTCCTCCCAGTAGTCCCAGTTTCTCTCATCCCAAATACACCAATTTTGAAGCAAGGGGGCCTTCCTCCTGGTTTCTGGGAAATAATCCCCGGGGTGGGGGGTTGTGTATGTGATTTTAACTGTGCATACCCAAGCTTGAGGTACACACATTTGCCTCTTCCTGTTAAATTGTGGTTCCAAGGGAAGGAAGGCCATACACAGAGTATTTCAGGCTTCCCTTCCAGGCTATAGACTGAATTGACCTGGGTTATGAGCTTAGAGCCTACAAAGATTCTGTCCTTCCAAACCAGTGATCCACCTGCTACAGAGCATGATGAATTCTTTTTATTTACTTTTTTTTTAATACTGTAGAGATTGTTTACAATTACATGAGAAAGGGTTTACAATTACATGAGGGCACATCCCTTCCAGCATCTGTTATTAGAGTTCTTTTTTATATTAATAAGTTTTTTATATTATGAAAATACCATACAGAAGTGTAACAATGACATGAACAAGGTAATGAGTACATTTCTTATCAAGAAAGAAATGTACATGAGCACATTTCTTATCAAGAAAGAAATGTACATGAGTACATTTCTCATCAAGCATTGTTGCCTCCTCCTTTGTTTTTCCCCTACCATCCCTTCCCTCCCTTTTCCACAACTATATATCCCTAACCCCTGCCTAAATTGTAAAGTTTATTTTTTCAACAGTGTTTTGTACATCTCATTATTACAATGGGTCAAGTTGTATTCCTTATTAAACATTTTGATTTTTTCCCTTCCCCTCCCCAAATTATACCAACATCGAATACAGTGAAATGGGATAGACCGTGGGGGAGGGACATACAAAGCAACAACAATAAAAAAATCACATGGTACATTATAGGTACGTTAGAAAAAATAGCATTAAGGGGAAAAAAACATCTGTCCCAATCTTGGGGTGCATTTCGCTTACTTTCATCTTATCAGATCATAAGAACATAGCTTCTGACGTTTTCTACTTGTCCTAGACATATACTAATTATTGTAAATAAGGGAAACCATGGGAACTATGTTTCTGTGGGCCTCGCTTACTTCACTTAACATAATTTTTTTTTCCAAATCTTGCCCTTTCCTAACAAATTGGGCTATGTCATTCTTCCTGATTGAGGCATACAATTCCATTGTATGTATATACCACATTTTCATAATCCATTCTTCTACTGAGGAGCACCTGGGCTGCTTCTATATCTTACGTATGTTAAAAATGCTGTGATAAATATCCTTGTGCTGGTAACTTTAGTATGGCTTTGTATGTGATCGTTTGGGTAAATGCCTAAAAGTGGGATTGCTGGGTCATAGGGGAGCGCTATGTGGATTCTTTTGAGGAGCCTCCATGTTACTTTCCAAAGTGGTTGAACAAGTTTACACTCCCACCAAAAATGCAGTAGGGCTCCCTTCTGGGCACATCCTCTCCAGCATTTGTTGTTAGAGTTCTTTTTTGTATTAATAAGTTTTTATACTGTGAAAATACCGTACAGAGGGGTAACAATGACAAGAGCAAGGTAATGAGTACATTTCATATCAAGCATTGTTGCCTCCTCCTTTATTTCACCTCACTATCCCTTTCCTCCCACCACCCTCCCTGGCCCCCCAAAGTTGTAAAGTTCATTTTTCGACATAACATCTTGTACATCTCATTGTTGCAATAGACCCACCTGTATCCCTATTTAAACAATTTTTTTACCCTTCCCCTCCTCAAATTATACCAACATCAACTACAGGGAAAACAGGGTTTATACCATGGGGGAGGGAAATACAAAGCAACAAAGAAATAATCTTTTAAATATGTTAGAAATAATAGCAAAAAAATCCATTTGAGTCCTTACCTTGGGATTCATTTAGACTAACGTTAACTTGTCGGAACGCTTCTGCTTGTATCAGACATATTCTACTTATTGTAAGTAAGGGAATCCATGGGACCTATGTTTCTTTGGGCCTGGCTTACTTCACTTAATAAAATTTTTTCCAAGTCTTTCCATTTCCTAAAAAATAAGGCAGTATTTCTCTTAATAGGAGAAATGTCTTCAACAGCCTTTCCTCTTTCGACCTCATTTTGATTCCAGTTCAGCTGCATTACAACCTTGAATTCAGAGCAAATCTGGGAAACCCTAGTCACCATGCGGCTCAGCAGGACCACACATTTAAGGCAGTAGGTGAAGTCAGCTACTGTGTGGGAAGCAGGGGTTTTTGGTTTAGAGGAGGGTCGCACATCCACTCTCACATGGAATTTGGCTGAGCCCAAAGCACTTCCACAGTTGCTCAGTCGGGTCCATCCACCCTTTTTTTTGGGGGGGGGGTCCGGTCATGGGGTCTGAACTCTGGGCCTGGGCACTGTCCCTCAGGTCTTCAGCTCAAGACTAGCGCTCTACCACTTGAGCCACAGTACCACTTCCGGTTTTTTCTTTTTGCTTATGTGGTGCTGAGGAATCGAACACAGGGACTCTGGCATGCAAGGCATGCGCTATACCACTGAGGTACCTTCCCAGCCTCAAAATACTGATGAACTTGATTTTTTTTGTCAGTCATGGAGCCTGAACTCTGGGCCTGGGCACAGTCCCTGAGCTCTTCAGCTCAAGGCTAGCACACTACCACTTGAGCCACAGCACCACTCTACTCCAGTACCCTTGGTTTTTGATTTTTTTCTTCAGTATTGAGTATGGATTCGAAGGAAGAATTCAGATGACACCTGACTGCAAAAATGTTTATAAACAAATAAGCCTAGTCTTCTTACATTTTGGTATAAAGCTGTGAACTTCATAACTTTGTAAAACAAGGTATAGAGCAAATACAAGAGGAGAATAAAGTATGTTTACTAAAAAAAGGGGCAATTATTGGTGGGAGTGTAAACTTATTCAATCAGTTTGGAAAGTAGTATGGAAGTTCCTCAAAAAACTGCACCTAGAGCTCCCCTGTTACCCAGCAATCCTACTTTTGGGCATTTACATGAATGATCACAAATAAGACCATACCAAAGCTACCAGCACAAGTATGTTTATTGCAACATTATTTACCATAGCTAAGATATGCAACCAACCCAGATGCCCCTCAGTAGATGAATGGATCAAGAAAATGTGGTATATATAAACAATGCAATTCTATGCCTCCGTCAGAGTTCTTCATTATAGCCATTCAAACTGGGGTGAGGTGAAATCTCAATGTTGTTTTCATTTCTTTTATGTCTAGAGAGATTGAGTATTTTTTCATGTGTCTATTGGCCATTGTTACTTCCTCTCTAGAGAAGTTTCTCTTTAAGTCTTTAGCCCACTTATTTATTGGGCAGTTGTTTCTTTGACTATTTGTTGTTGGGCAATTTAATCTTTTGAGCTCCAAGTATATTTTAGATATGAGGCCCTTCTCAGTTGTATGGCTAGTGAAGATCTCCCAATACGTGGGCTTCCTATTGATCTTGTTAGCTATGTGCTTTGCCATTTAGAGTCAGTACAGCTTCATGCAATCCCATTTGTGCGACCTTTCTTTGATTTGTTGTGTTTCAGGGTCTCTTTAAGAAAATTTTGACCTGTGTCAAGAAGAACTAGGGTTTCTCCTATTCCCTACATTAATGTTTTTAGTTTGTCTGCTCGGACTCCGAGGCCTTTGATTCATTTGGAGGTGATTCTGTTGCAGGGTGATATATCCAGATATAGCTTTAGTTTTCTACAGGTGATTAACCAATTTTGCCATTTAGTGAAGATGCAGTCTTTCTTCCATTCTATTTTTTTTATCTCCCTTATCGAAGATTAGGTGACTATAGATCTGTGTGTTCATTTCTGAGGTTTAATTCTATTCCATTGATCCACGTAAATGGTTCTTCTTCCTTCCTGAACTGTAGGAACCCAATTTTAGTGCAGGGGTTCTGAGGTGTGTCTTCGATTTTAAGAGAACTTGGCTTTTTTATCTCTTGCTGTCACTTAATGAATAATAGATATTCAGTTGTAATATACACAAATTTGTTGATATTTTCCTATTTATATTTCCTTTGGGAAATAATTTTCCATTCTTAAAACACTCACTTGTTATTCTTTAAAATTCCATGAGTTGTTTTCTACCTTTGCGTCCTAATTTGTTTTAGGAATTGTTTGCAAAGGATTTAAGTAATGGTGTACTTTGTATTTATTCATATAGTTAGCTAGCTATCCTAGTGGCTGTTTATTGCATAATCTAGTATCTGATCTCAAGTTCCCAGGTAGGTTTGGTTCTTTTTTCTCTACTATTTACTTACTGTGTTTCTTCAGCTTTAATATCAGACTGTCTTGATTACTGTGTTTCAGTGTGACAAATTTTCATTTCAGGCGTGATGTGTCCACACTTGTTCTTCCTCATTCTTTGGGTTTTTGATCTTTCACAATCCCTCCCTTCCTCTATTGTTGGAGACCAAACCCAGGTCTTCTGCGTGGATGGCAAGTGCTCTAGCACTGAGCTACACTCCCACCCAGCTCTTAAGTATTTGAAGCAACAGTCACTGGGTCTAGGTGAGGCTTTTTAAAGTTTCCCTCCAGAATTAGGTTCTCTTTACTGAAGGTCCTTGACTTTGGTTAGGGAATAAGAATTTCCAGAGAAGTCACCATGGCAAGAAAAGTTGGCATAGCTTTATTGAGTAAGCAAGCAAACAAACAGCAGCAGACAGATAGAAGCACACTCAGTATGTGGGTGCTGTCACAAAGAGAAGCATAGAGCTGTTGGACATCAGGGGAGTTTCTCTGATAAAGCAAAGACTGTCATAATGTCATGCAGGTAATTGTTTATCTTTGTCTTTTTCACTCTTGGTGTAAAACCTTTTGAATTCTTCATTATTTATTTGGCGACTCACTCTTTAGTATATTTCTTCCAGGAAAAAATACATTTTGCCATCAACAGATGTTTATCCTTAAAATGAGGAATGCAGCCTGTTGTTTCTCAGGGTGTATTTAGAAGCAAAGAAGATGTGCTTGCATGTTTCTAAATGTCTTGTTTCTTTTTGAGTTCCTGTCTGCCTTTCCTCAAGGCTTATTTTTCCTAATTGATGGTGCCTCCAATCTATACAAATTGCTGTGTAGACTTATCATAGTATTGAATTCAATGTCTAGATTGTTTTGATGGAAATTAATACCTACTTGATGCTGTGTATTGCTGCTAACAATTGAGCCACGTTTCTCCTTTTAGCTCTATTCAATTATTTTTCTAAGTTTTAATTTTCTTTACAATGTAAGCTGGATTTTTTGTTAGATAGTTCTTAGTGTGCTTTTCTTGGGTCGTTTTGGTATGAACAACACTGGGGATTGAACTCATACCTCTATATGGGAAGAAAGCACTCTACCACCTAAGTCACAATCATCTATGGCAGATTTTTTGTTTGTTTGTTTGTTTTTCTTGGTCAGGAGGCTTGAACTCTGGGCCTGGGTGCTATCCCTCAGCTCTTCATGTCAAGGCTAGTGCTCTACCACTTTAGCTACAGTGCCACTTCTGTTTTCTGCATGGTTGCTTGGAGATAAGAGTCTCATGGGCTTTTCCTTCCCAGCCTGGAGTTGAACTGAAATCCTCAGATCTCAGCCTACTGAGTAGCTAGGATTACATGTCTGAGCCACTGCCACCCGGCTGTGGTAGTATTTTTTTAACAATTGAAATTATTTATTTTTGTCCTAATTTAAATTAATATTTTTGAGCCATCTTCCCAGCATTTTTTACCTCTTTTTCATCCCATGGGATTGTGTATAGGACCTTTATATGTATGTATGTATGTTCATGCTTTTGTGTACATATGCACCAAAACTGAGGCTTGAATTCCTATAACTTTTTCCAAGCAAGGTTGACACTACACCACTGAAGATATGAGCCATATCTTCAGGGGCTTTTTGCTGCTTAATTGAAGGTAAGAATCACTATTTTGCTATTTTGAAGGATTAGTTTTTGGATGGCAGTTCAAAGCCAGACTGTGCAGTCTCCTTACCTCTTCCCTCTAATAAACTACTCAGGAAAAGCTGCAAGTGTCACTGTGGCTCTAGGGGTAGAGCACTAGCCTTAATGAAAAGCAACTGATATACAGTGCCTAGGCCTGAATTTCAACCCTGGGGCCAACGGGTTAAAAAAAATAACAAACTCTGATTTGTCTGACCAGTCAAGCTTTAAACCATGATCCTATATATCTTAGGTCTGAAATATCTGGGATTACAGGTTTGAGCCTTTAGTAATAGTAATAGTTTTCTATTATTATTATTGACAGATTCTTTAAAAAACACATAATATGACTAACAGTGGCTCATGTCTATAATCCTTGATACTTTGGAGGGTGAGACAAAAGAACCTCGGTTTGATGTTGGGCCCAATGACAGAATGTCTGAGTCTTATTTCCAACTAACAACCAAAAGGTTGGATGTAGAACTGTGGCCCAAGTTTTAAAGTCATATCCTTGATCAGAAAAAGCTTAGGGATAGTGCTCACGCAATGAGTGCAAGTCCCAGGATCAGCACAAAAAATTAAAATAAATAGAACACAAAATAATCCCAGGTATCACTATGGATAACTTCCTACTTTCCTAATAGCCACCACAAAGAAAAATAGACAAACCAACAAATTGTGTATCCACAGCCAGATGAAACTTTGGCTGATATATCTGCACTAATTATATTTTTTAAAAGTCTTACACTCTTTCATTTAGAAAGTTAGCCTAAAAATAATGACTGTTGAAGAGAAATTGTATTTGATGACTACTTCAGTACATTTTTCAATACATTTTTCAATACATTTTTTAGTTTTATTAAAAGGAGATGTTACCTATTTATCAACTTTTAAATATATATATATATATATATATATATATATAACATTATTAAATAAATTTCAACTAAATATTAACTTCACTGTCCTCTAAATTGAAGTGGTGACCTATATTTTATATCAGAGTGAGTTTTTTAAACATTAGGGAGATAACTGAGGCAATGAAAAGGGGAGCAGGAATAAATGTTCCTTTCAGAGCAATTTGGTTTCAGGCTGACCACCAAGGTAGGTCTTCAAGAGGCCATGGCTGTTTCTCATTCCTAAGGTGCCTTTCCTTGACTGGTCCTCCTCCCCTTGAGTCTAATCAAAGGAATTGCTTATATTTGTGAGTACAGCAGTAGCTTGATTTAAGGTTTCCTTTAAATCATCTTTCTTATGTTTAAATGCAGGACCTAGAGAAGTCACTGGCTGCCTCAACTCTAACTTTGAAAGAACTTCCAAGTATGAAGTCCAATCTGAGCCGCCACATTGTGGAGGAGGACATGGTGGTGGCAAAGAACAGACCTTTTGCACAGAACATGCACATTCGTCCTCCTGTGTGTAAGTCAGTAAGTCTGCCTATAGGAAATTGCAATGTCCCAAAATTTCATTGTTAGAAAGAAGCTTTAATTTTTTTACAGTTCTTTTTCAGTGGGGTCCCTGCTTCCCCACTGTTCCTTTAGATTCTGTAATTTTAGAAGGCAGCAGCATGCTTAACAGAAACAACCCTTCCTTCCACAGCACTGGATGCTGCAAGTCTGTACACATTTATGGAAAGTTTTGAAAATATCAGGGAGGAGAACAATGAGAGGGATGGCATTCTAATGGGGTTCAGCTATTATTGCTTAGATGGTGACAAGTGTTGTCTGTATGTTGAGAAGCCTCTGGCCTTGCTTGAGCAACACTTCATCTGAGCCTAACAGCAGGGGTCATACTCGGCTCCTCTACATACACATATAATCAAATTCTTTTTAGAAAGGGTGGGTTTTGTAATCTATTAGAAGCTATCAGATTAACTGCTTGAACTCAAGAGGGTACAGGTACTTAGATGTTCACTGCTACTCAGGATAGTCCAGGTTAGAATGTCCCACAAGATCTTAGTTTTAGCAGCTTTCAACCGGGATGCAGTCTCAGGTGATGAAATAAGACAGGAGTTCAGTCTACTTCTTCCACAGTGGAGGTGGTCAGGGTAACTATATAGATTTTCTCCAGGTGACTGTCAGGCTGTAGCAGCAGCAGGGCTTTTTCAGTGGCTCCAAAGGACTGTCACACTCGTGCTGGGTTGCAAATTCCTACATTACATAGGCTTGGCAGGCTGTGGCCCCGTTGGTTTTTAATACTGTTTAGACAATAGCCTAGGATAATTTACCAAAATGACAAACTTTTTACTAATCAGATATTTTGGTAAACAGACACAGAAGGCTTAGATGTAATCATCTCTGACAGATGCAGTCTCCACCCTTGCACACCTGTTAACAATATTCTTTATACCTTTTTCTAAAAAGTAATAAATATTATTATTTTATATATTTTGCCTCATTTTTCCAAAATGGACTCTGGACTCTTGATCTTAAAAGGGGGTTTATGGGCAAAGGTCCATCTTCTGTAAGTTCTTCAAGCTGATTTGAGGGGTGTTGATCCTACCTTGCCAGGAACTTATAAGCTTAGCTTATTTTACAATGAGGCTACTAGGGTGAGATGTCATTAAGAACAATATTTTAAATTTTGAAAACTGCACAGACCATTTCTCCAGCTACAGCAGTGTAGCTTGTTTAGCACTCTGGTTTGCAAAAGCATCTTTCTGGATGACTTACGAATGTGATCTCTCATGACCCTACAATGCCTAAGTTATCTGTGCAGGCCTTTAGAGAGATGTCAATAGAAACACACTCAGTTTTATAATCCCCCCCCATTTTTTTTGGACAGATGAATTTCATGAAGCTGGTTTCAGCTCAGATAATGCCAATTAGGGCTTTTAGCACATACAGGACTTGGGAATTAAACTATCCCTCACAATTTATAACTTTAGCTCTTTACTACTATCACAGAGGATTGGCAAGTTAATGTCCCTTACAAGGTAGATAGTCATGGACATTAGGAATGCTTACAAACTATCTTCTCATGACCTCCTGGCTCTGACCAATTTGTGCAGGGCCATGCACAAATGACTCTAGGATCTGACATTATTTCTGCCATCCAAGCAGTGGCTTACTGCCTCTGGATGCTCTTCCATTGATTTTGTCCCAGGAGTGTCTTCTCCACACTGAGATAAATCCCTCATTTGCATTTCCCTTAGCTGGTTGCTGGACTTGAACTTGGGTTCTGATTGCTGTCCTTTAGCTCTCCAGCTCAAGGCTAGCAGTCTGCAACTTTTAGTCCCAAAGCCACTCTGCTTGCAATTTCAGCACTCTGTTAGCTGATTAGAGGTGACAGTCTCACAGGGACCTTTTTTGCCTGGGCTTGCTTTGAACCTGTGTGCAGATCAATGAATTTATATATATATATATATATATATATATAATATATATATATAATATATATAATATATATTATATATACATATATACATATATATATGAATTTATATATATATATATATATATATAATATATATATATAATATATATAATATATATTATATATACATATATATACATATATATGTATATATATATGTATATACATATATATGTTATTGTGAAAATACCGTACAGAGGAGTTACAATTACATGAGCAAGAAAATTAGTACATTTCTTATCAAGCATTGTTGCCTCCTTTGTTTCCCCTTCCCATCTCCTCCCCATCCCCCCCACCCCCCATGCCAAAGTTGTAAAGTTCATTTGTCGACATAACGATTTGTATATCTCATTGTTGCAATGGATCCACCTGTATCCCTATTTAAACTAAAAGACCACTTTACTCCAATTAAAAGCAACAAGGTTGTCAACATAGAAGTACTTTTAAGTATGCTCTTACCTGGAACTTATTAAGAGCCAGAGTTACAACTGACAAACTTGTAAAATCCTCTGTGCTTTTCTCTGGGCTTGCTGGAAACTGTTAAAAAAAACAAACAAACCTAAGAGCAAACTGGAATAGCAAAATTATTTTGGTAATCCTAATTTTTCCTTTGTGCACTTTGGGGCAAATGTTCAGAACAATTTTACTTTTAAACTTTATATCCAAAAATCAATTCCTACTTCTTTAAGCCTCTTATCGATCTCTTTTAATATTTTATACTTTAGTTTTCATTTGCATTTTGCAAAGATCCCTTGAAATCTTGAGGCCAAGTGTCACACATTGTCTCTTGGTTGCTTGTTTTTAATACAGATATACAATAAAACTTTTAAATACAAATGATACATTTTCCCTAATGCAAGAATTACAATCACCATCACTGTACCAAGAAGCTAGACTTAACACCTTTTTGACTTTTAAAAACATATCCTAATTGTAGAAGATTATTGAAAGCAATTCACATAATACAAATAAAATTTTAATCCTCTTTTTAACACCTCTTTAATCTTAATTTTAACACGTCCAAGGAGCAGTTTTAGGAATACTAATCATATCATCACAACAATAATTTTTATCATCATGTTTCCAGTGTCTAGCTACAGGAAAAGTGATAGAACAAAAATGGGCCACTTGACCCCTCCTATGGAATGGGTACACACCTAATCTGAATCTTTAGGGTTAGATGAACTGTGTTTTTGCCAGCTTGCCCTCTTTCACAATGCGTGGATTCCTCCCAGGGCCCATCTCATCATTTGTGGACTCCCCCCCCCGAACCTGTCCCAACATGTATGACCAGCTGAACTGCATTTCTGCCTCACCCCTAAAGATAGGTCTTCTGTTGGCTTCTAAGTTTTTCCCCTTTATTTTCTCTTGGTTCTTGAATGAAATACACAGTTTTAAACAGACAGTACAGGTAACGTCTTTGACAGTGTTAAACTAACCTTTATATTTGTATTTCCAATATTTATCCCCAAATTTTAACCAAGGGAACTAAATCTCAAACAGCCAATACATTTTTGTTAAGCCAGATAACTTGATTACAGTGTAAATAGCTTTGTGCATTTTAAAATATTAGATTTCAAAATACCAGATTTTTAATTTTCAAGTTAAATAATCCTTAAAAGCATTTTAAGCTTTTTTTGAAGATTCTTCAAAATATTTGGTAATATCCAAACCTCATAACCTTTTGAATTTTAAACTTAAACGTACCCAATTGTTATGGTATGCTGACAGTTCTTATCTTGAACATGTTCACACGCATAAAAAACATACTCACACTGATCTTAAAATGTGCAAAAATTAACATCATTTGTACGTACAATTTCTAAAATCTTCAGATAACAAGTATTTAAGACAAGATTTTCCTTTTTTTAACACCTTTGTTGAGCTTCATTTTCCCAGGGCTTGAATGTTTCCTAAGGCATCTCACCAAATAATCTTTTGAATACCTTTAGTTGGAGGAAGGCTGGAGGGGGGGAGGTCACCTGAAACTAAACAGGACCAGCTGAATGTCTCTCAACCAGGCTCACAGCAGTTTACACCCTCCTCTCAGGCAGCCTCCATAGGGAGAAAATTCAGTCTGACGCTTGAAGGAGACCAAGCTAGTCCATCAAATTTCCATGCCTCACAAAGGGGGATAAAGCAGGTCTTATTAAGCCCAGCTGGAGGCTGGAACTTTTATTCTCCAAGAGATGTTCAAATAAATAACAAAAACACAAACTCAAAAACCAAGGATCAACATTTAAAACTAGTTCCAATTCTAAAACAGGACAAGAGAAGAACCAACGGCTGAGTTGGGGACTAATTGGCCCCATCTCATCCTTACCAGAACTCTGTGCTGCTCCCACTCAGGAATCTGAATCCAGAGTCTGCTGAGTGAGCCTGCAACTCTCACCCAGAACTTCTCTACCTCAGAAAACATAGAACAGAAAACACACCGAAGTAAACAAGACAGATAAGTGGCCACAAAGACAAAATCAGATCGCAGTGAATGCGGCAATATCTCACCACCATTCACTCACCAAGGGACTCGAACCCCATCTACTCACCTCTGGAGGATATTTCTTTTAGATTCCTGCAAACATTGACCCAAGGGACTTCTAAGACGGAGGAGAATTCCCCGTCATCTTGGGTCAAGAGAAAGAAGTCCCCTCAGACTGGCAGATTGTCCCCATGCTCACACACCCTCGGCCAAGGCCTGAGACTGAGATCTAACTGGAGCCACTTGCAGGTGGTCAGCATCAGTTTCATAACTGACAAAGAAGCAAGTTACAAAAGTAGAACTAGCAGGGATTTTTGTTTGTTTGTTTGTTTTTTGAAATATTTAAAATGAAGTAGGACAAGGTCTAGGGATGTCCTAGGAGTGGACTCACTTTGTCCCATATTTTTCCCATAAAGTAAATCCAATTACAAACATGGCAAGCAAAAGCAAAAGCACAATGAGACACAGACAGAAACGATTATACACAGAATGAGGAGGGATCCCATAACCAAAAGTTACTTTTTCTCTCAACCTATTTTCTCCACAAGCAAGCCCCCATCCAACTAGGATTGCTAAGACTGGTGGAATTGAGGGGTCCAGGAGTCCCTGGACCTCCTTGGCTGGAGGGGACTCTGTTGCTTCCAGACTCATTCGACTTTTGACCTCATTCTGGCGACTTCATTATCTAGGTCGACTGCGCTTACATTGAGGATTTTCTCAGAACTTCTTTCCAACAGCTGAGTGCCCACACACTGTCTTCCATGCCTGGGACTTCAATCCCCCTCAGGTTGGAGCAGCTAAGAACTCTATCCTGGATGATCCCCCATTAAATGTAGTAGGAAGACCCCTACTCAGGCAGGCAAACCCACCTAGTCGTCCGCAGTTACAGAGCCCACCACAACAAACTTGTTAACAAAGATGCAACTCTATTGAGGAAGTTCCTACTGTGACCAGTAAGGGCCACAGCACAGGATCAGGAGCTGATACTGCGACCCCTAGTGGCCCCATTCTTTGGTTTTTAAAGGCAAAAACCTATGAGGTTAAGCCTGGTCACCCTCAGTTGACCATTGGGATCATAACACAAAGGATTGTACAGTCATACCAGACCACACACAGGTGTCCAATAGGAAATGTTTAACGTAAGTGTGTGCAAAAGGCAGGGTTTATGGTAAGCAAATTGTGTCACCAGTTGGAGCCAGATTACAACCTGTTTTATGGGTTAGTCTTTAACTGATCAAGGGTGGGTTAGGTTGTTAAAGGGAGGGGGACCAGATGCATTTTCTTCATTCCAGGAAGTAGGCCAACCAAGTCTAAAATCCCTAAAACAAAGGCCTAGCTCAAAATGGAATCATACCAGCTTTGGTCCCATCTCAGCATTCACTTCAATTACTATTTATATAAATTGGGTTTTTAAACAATCCTATTTAAAAGAAATCCACATGTTGGTCTGGGAAGGTGGCTCGGTGGTAGAGCACTTGCCTTGCATGCATGAGGCCCTGGGTTTGATCTTCAGCACCACATAAGCAGAAAAAAAAGCTGGAAGTGGTGCTGTTGCTCAAGTGGTAGAGTGCTAGCCTTGAGCTGAAGAGCTGAGGGACAGTGCCCAGGCCCAGAGTTCAGGCCCCACGACTGGACCCCCCCCAAAAAAAATAAAGCCATTTGTTGACATTCACTGTAAGTGAGTTCATGACAGACAAGGGTAGGCATGATGATATCCAGCAAGGACCGCACTGCAGGATAACAAGTGCTCAGGTTAGTACCATCCAAT
This sequence comes from Dipodomys merriami, assembly GCF_024711535.1. NCBI lineage: Eukaryota > Metazoa > Chordata > Mammalia > Rodentia > Heteromyidae > Dipodomys > Dipodomys merriami. Next base: position 38,240 of record NW_027203572.1, read on the forward strand.
TTAGAAGTAGTAGACAAGCTCTGGCACTCCCGTTGCACTGCTAGCAATGGGAAGGCTTAAACCTCTTCCTCCACCAAGTCTTCAAATTCCCCCTCTTCACCAGCAGTGGAATCTTGTCACTGCTGGTACTCAGACACTAGGTCATTTATATTTCTCTCATCCTCAGTGAACTCCATCTCATCCAGGACTCTTCTGAGCAAACACTGCTATTCTTTTAGATACAATTTGGTGAAATAAAGGAAATGTTTTCAATATTTATGGGACCCTAAAAATCACACAGGTTGTAAAGTAAGTAAAGACAATGTGGAGGAAGATACATTTTAACCCAACTAAGTACTTCTAGAAATGAAAAACAAATTCTGCCTCAATACTGGAAGTGTAGTTACTTTCACAGGAGGGACAGGGTCACAATGAGGTCAGAGGGAAGCTAAGCTGCAAGCACTTGTCTGCACCTTGCTCACACGTTGCTGTGTTTTCATTTCTGGTGTCCTGAAGTGGTTCCCTGTTATTGCCAGACCTTTGAAATGATCAGAATCCCTGAAACCTTGTGGGAGGTTATCTCTGCTGGCTGTTCTTTCCCTTCAGAGGCTGCTCTGTCATGGAGGGCTTGCAGAGTGGCACTGATCTGAGCTGTTTGAGTGGCCAGGGGCATGACTCCCATGGACTGGAATAGGTGGGTTATGTGTGGATGATATCTAGATGGATAAATGCTCTGTCCAGCAATGGGAACTGCGGTGCCTTGATGTTAGGACCCAGGGACCATTATGACATGCCAAATATGAAGTTGTCTGCCCTGAAGCTCTGGGCAGAGGCTAAGATTCCAGGGTCTAGGTCCACCATGATGTCCCTAGGAACTTATTTGTTGCCTGTGGGAACAAGAGTTGACATACCTATATTTGACAAGGAACTTAGGGGAAGAGCTTATGATTCTAAGTGGCTCTCAGCATTTATTACAGAAATTACAGCATTTGGGACATGAAAAATCAAAAGAAATCTTGAGCATGAATCAAAATGCAAAAGGTTTCAGCAACTTTAACATTTGCAATTGTCTGTTTCCATGAATATTCATTCCTTTGTTTGGGCATGGTGGCCAAATTTTCAGCTACTCAGGAGGCAAAGATGAGCATCAGGGTTTGAGCCTAATACGGCAAAAGAAAGATGAGAACCACTTTTTTTTTGTTGGTCATGTGGCTGAACCCTGGGCCTGGGCACTGTCCCTTAGCTCTTCAGCTCAAGACTAGCACTCTATCGCTTGAGCCACAGCCCCACTTACAGTTTTTTTGAGTGACTTATTGGAGATAAGAATCTCAGGGACTTTCCTGTCCAGGCTGGCTTTGAACCCTGATCCTCAGATCTCAGCCTCCTGAGTAGCTAGCATTATAGTTGTGAGTCACCAGCGCCTATAAGCAAGAACCTTTTTTTTTTGTTGTTAATTTTATTTTATTGTAAATGTGCTGCATATAGGAGTTACAGTTACATGAATAAGGAAATTACATTTCTTCTCAAAAATTGTTACCCCTCCCTTTGTTATTACCCCACTATTCTTTCCCTTATCCAATTAGCTTTCTCAAGAAAATAAGACAGGTGCCAGGCAACAGTGGCTCATGAATGTAATCCTAGCTACTCTGCAGGCTGAGATCAGAGGATCGCTGTTAGAAGCCAGCCCAGGCAGGAAAAGACCATGAGACTCTTATCTCCAATAAACTAACAGAAAACCAGAAATGGCACTGTGGCTCAAGTGGTAGAGCTGCTTGCCTTGAGCTGAAGAGTTGAGGGACAATGCCTAGGCCCAGAGTTCAAGCCCCATGTCCGACAAAAATAAAAGAGCCAAGTGTGGCTATTCAGCAAGTAGATGTAGGGGGAATTCAAGTATAAGTCTTTCCTGGGGAAAAATATACACAATATATATTTCTTGTCTTATAATGTTACAATAATGGTTATTAAATAGCACATGTCCCTGTATTCAAATACTCAGAGGAAACTTGGGCAATTACTTGCAGTTAGCCATTTAACCTGAGTTGGCCAAAGGACATCAGTTAAAATGATAAAATACCAGTTTGAAAATGCCCCGTTTTCTAAACATTCACATAAAGAAAACTGGCCATTTTGCTGGATATACAGGATCTAATAAAGACACAACCTAAAATATTGTTCATAGAAGTGACACAATCCCCACACCCACTTTCAACCAAGGAACTAGAAGATTGAATCTTAGATGTTACTTAAACAATATTTACACAAAATATCAAGGTGAGAACATCCCAAAATGTAGATCCATAAATCAAATTAATTAAATAGATTTATCTTTTTGTTTGAACTTGTTCATTGGTTTATTACACAGGAAAGCCAATTTCCCATGATTTGTTTTTATACACTAATGTAGAATGGAAACTCTTAATATAAAATTAAATAAACTTTACATTGACTGTTACAAAAACTCAAAATCTAATCTGTAGACTTCAGTTAGGTTGTCTGTATTAGGAAAGATAATATTAATCATTTAAAACAATGTTTACACATTAGTTTTTCTACATCAGAAGAATGTTTTCTTACTTTAAAACCTTAAAAAGAATTTATTGTTGGCTAAGTATTCATATTCAAAATGCTCAAGACCAGAAGTGTTATAGATTTCAGGGTGAAACAATTTATTTATGCTTTGTAATTTGGACTATTCTCATGCATATTAGTGACTGAACATCCCTCTTTAAAATTTTAAAATTGGAGGTGGGAAGGTGGCTGAGAGGTAGAACGCTTGCCTTGCATGCATGAGGCCTTGCGTTCGATTCCTCAGCACCACATAAGCAAAAAGTAAAAAGCCACAAGTGGTGCTGTGGTCCAAGTGGTAGAGCAATAGCCTTGAGCTGAAGAGCTCAGGGACAGCATCCAGGCCCAGAATTCAGGCCCCACATCCGGATCCCCCAAAAAATTTAAAATTTTGAATTAAAAATATTTTTTTTAGAAATACAATCTGTATTTTAAAGAGGGCAATGTAACTGGACTCTGGTTGCTGAAGCATGTAATTCTAGCTACTCAAAGGTCTGAGAATTTAGGATCGCAAATTGAAGCCAGCTGGGGCAGGAAAGTCTGGGAGACTCTCATCTCTAAGAAATTATCCAAAATAGTTGGTAGTGGAGATGTGACTTAAGTGGTAGAACATTAGCCTTTAGCAAAAGAAGCTCATGGTAAGTGCCAAGATCTTGAGCTTAGAAGGATGACTAGCACACAATAAAACGGCATTGGATTGTATTTGTTCTTTTACAATTTTTTCATTTTGAAAATACCATAGAGAGGGGTTAAAATTACATGAACAAGGTAATGAGTATATTTCTTATTGAGAATTGTTGCCTTCTCCTTTGTTCCCCTTCCACCCCTTCCCATTCCTTCCCCCCAAACACCAAAGCTGTAAAGTTTGTTTTCTACATAACGTCTTGAACATCTCATTGTTGGAATGGGTCCACCTGTATACCTTTTTAAACAGTTTGATTTTTCCCTTCCCATCCACAAATTATACCAACATCACATCCAATGAAAAGAGGGTTATACCATGGGGGAGATACATACAAAGCAACAGAGAAATCTTCTTATAAATATGTTAGAAACAATACCAAGAAAGAAAAACATTTGAGTCCTTATCTTGGATTGTATTTAAATTATATTTTATCAATTGTTTTAGAATACATATTTAGGCTGTCTCATTTTTAATGATGTAAAATGGGGTCATGCCTATAATTCTAGCTACTGAGGAGGCTGAGATGGAGGATGATGGTTCAAAGCCAGGCAGGGCATGAAAAGACAGCAAGGCTCTTATCTCCAATAAACCACCAGAAAACTGGAAGTGGCACTGTGGATTAATTGGTAGTGCCACTTGTCTTGAGCTGAAGAGTTGGTGGATAGTGCCTACGTTCAAAGTTCAAGCCTCATAACCGACAAAAAAAATCCAGTTGTAGCTCGTCAGCAAGAAGAGGTAGGGGGAATTCACATATAAGGCGTCCTGGGGAAATTCCCAAGTGTATACTCAAAAATTAAGATATCTGGTTGAGTGGCTCACGTAGATACAGCACTTCACTTACAAGATGAAGGTCCCAAATTCAAACTAAAATACTGCCCTTAGAAAGGCACCAACTTGGGGCTGGGAAGGTCGCTCAGTGGTAGAGCGCTTGCTTTGCATGCCTGAGGCCCTGGGTTCGATTCCTCAGCACCACATAAGCAAAAAGCCGGAAGTGGTGCTGTGGCTCAAGGGGTAGAGTGCTAGCCTTGAGCTGAAGAGCTGAGGGACAGCGCCCAGGCCCAGAGTTCAGGCCCCACGACTGGACCAAAAAAAAAAGAAAGGCACCAACTCCTTCCTTGTTATTAGTTTTCGTCAGGGAATTATTCTTCCATGGTGTGGGAAGCCAGATGGGAGACAATCACCAGCTGCCTCATTGTAATATACCTCGATTCTCTGCAGCTGTAAGCTGCTGTCTCCATAGTAGTTGCCAGTGCAGTCAATGCTGTGCTCATCGTTTAGTATTTCCTAAAACTGAGATGGAAAGAGAAGTGTATTATGGCCTAGGATGTTAACTGTCCGAACAATGAATTTTAAAGTAACTATAAGAAACCCATGTCCTGTTGACACTAATATATTTGTGAAAATGACTACATTTTCTAAATTAAAAAAGCACAGAAATTGGTGGTATTTTAGTTTTGTTAATCTCTGCGATATGGCTTAATAAAAGACCAATAGATTCTTCTATGACTACTCCATCTTATATGATACCATATTCTGTTTAGATTCTATGAAAAGAACGTGGCCTTATATGGAGATGATATTGCCAAAGCTGTATCTTTTTTTAAAATATTATTTTGTTTTATTTTTTGTGAACATACTGTACAGAGGGGTTACAATTACATGGGCAGGATAATGTGTACATTTCTTATCAAGCTTTGCAACCTCCTCCTTTGTTTACCCTTCACATCCCTTCCCAGCCTTCCCCCCAAGCCTCTCCCCGCCTCCTGCACCAACGTTGTAAAGCTCATTTTCGACAAGACAACTTGTACTTCTCATTGTTGCAACAGGTCAACCTCTATCCTTAAACGACTTGTTTTTCCCCATCTCCTCCACAAATTATCCTGACATCAAATATAGTGAAAACAGGGGTTATACTGTGGGGGAGGGACATACAAAGAAACAAAGAGATAATCTTATACATGCATTAGAAACAAATGAATGAAAGAAAAAAGCATTAAAATACATATCTAAGGGTTCATTTTCCTCACATCACATTATCTGACCTTTTCAGCTTGACTCATACATATACCAGATATTGCAAATAAGGAAAACTATGTTTCTTTGGGCCCGGTTTACTTCACTTAATATAATTTTTCCAAGTTTTTCTTGTCATTCTTTCTGATGGAGGCATAGAATTCCAATGTGTATATATACCACATTTTCTTGATCCATTATCTACTGACGGTCATCTGTGTTGGTTTCATATCTTAGCTACGGTAAATAATGCTGCAGTAAACATAGTTGTGCTGGTAGCTTTAGTGTGGTCTTGTTTGTAAACATTTGGGTAAATGCCCAAAAGTGGGATTGCTGGATCATAGGGCAGCTCTATGTGAAGTCTTTTGAGGAACCTCCATACTGCTTTTCAAAGTGGTTGAACAAGTTTACACTCCCACCAACAATGCAGTAAGGTTTCCTTCTATCCACATCCCCTCCAGAATCTGTTGTTGTTAGAGTTCTTGATTTTTGCCATTCTAACTGGAGTGAGGTGGTACCTCAATGTTGTTTTGATTTGCATTTCTTTTATGGGTAGGGAGGTTGAGCATTTCTTCATGTGTCTATTGGCCATCCGCCAAAGCAGTATCTTGAAGACTCTGCTAGAGGTGTCGCCAGAACTCCAAGGGTCCTCAGAGCATCCACCAACAACTACTGATTTAGAGATCAACCAACTTAAGGGAGCTGAAATGAGGCATGAGAACTCAGAGAAATTTCCATTAAGGTGGAAGAACTGTTCTCAATTATCTGACACTCATCAGTTAGCAGAAAGGGAATCCTCTGTATCTGTCAGCTCAAAGACACTGAATTCCTTTCATTCAAACCAGACCCAAAATGCATTATTCTCTTCCCAGGAAACTAAGTACAATGACTTGAGTCTCAGGTAAGACTAAGTCATGCAAGAGATTTGAAACTACCCCAGCCTTACTTAAAAACCACACCCACCTGGGCCACACAAATTAGGGAAATTGGGGAAGTTATCTGGGGGACTTTATTTGCAGAAGGTTAGGGACTACTATGGAGCCCCACCTACCTCAGCCTAGCCAATACCACCACTTTTTCCACCCTCCCACCCTGTCCTCTTCCTCCTCCTCCCCCTATATTTGAGACTAGGATCCTAGGCCAATGCTATGTTCATCTTTGCGCCAATCTGGATGCCACTCTGGCCTGCCTGTATGTACACAATCTCCCTCATTGTGCAAGGCTATAGAGAAGTTGGATGTGTGTCCTCAGCAGTGGTATGCACAGAGGAAAACGGGTAGCATTGGGGAGCAAGAATCTGACACAGCCAACTCAGATCCCCATTTATCCCTCTGTTGGTGGGGTAGACTTGATAGGCAGAGCCAGCAGGTGCTCCAAGTCAGTCTCCCTACTGCTGCATAATCAGAGGGCACTACAAGTTGCCACCTAGCCCTGGCATCCAGCTGCCAGCTGCAAGTTAATTAGCATTGCTGCCACTCTTTTTGGAACCTCTTGTCACACTGTCATCCACCTCCCAACGTGATTCCCAAGAGAGGCTGAACCCTGGAATCTAGGAAGCAAGAGGATAGGTTTCTTCTACACAAAGTACTTGTGTGCCAGAAGCAAAGAACAAGCCTAACTTCCGTTTCTGATTGGAGGGCCTAGAACTGAAGGGGCATTTTTCAGCCGTGATACAAAGAATAAGCACAAACTGTTGGATTCCGTGACTGATCCACTTTCCATTCTGGGAAGTCAGGGGCTTAGGGCCTTGCCTTCATACTCAGGTTTTCTTTTTCTTTTCTCTTAAAAGTAGCTTGCTTTAGCTGATTCAAAACTTTGGCAAAGTAGCAGGGTATAAAATTAACTCCCAAAAATCAATGGCTTTTCTTTATGCCAACAATGAGAAAAGTGTGGCTGAAATTAGGAAAGCAACTCCATTTGTAATAGCCCCCCCAAAAATAAAATACCTAGGAATTAACTTAACCAAAGTTGTGAAGGATCTCTATGATGAAAACTTTAAAATCTTGAAAAAGGAAATCAAAACAGAACTTAGAAAATGGCAAAACCTCCCATGCTTCTGGATTGGAAAGATTAACATCGTGAAAATGGCAATATTTCCCAGGCTATCTAAAAATTCAACGCGATACTTATCAAAATTCCAACCTCATTCTTCAAGGAAATAGAAGAGGCAATCCAAAAATTCATATGGAACATTAAAAGACCCCAATAGCAAAAATGCTCCTCAACGGAAAGAAAACTGCTGGAAGAATATCAATACCAAATTTCAAACTCTACTCTAAAGGCATAGTAATCAAAACAGCTTGGTACTGGCATAAGAACAGACCTCAGGACCAATGGAATATAATTGAAAACCCAGAAATGAACCTACAGACCTATAGCCATCTAATCTTCGATAATGGAGCTAAAAAAATAGAATGGAAGAAAGTCAGCCTCTTCAGTAAATAGTGCTGGTAAAATTGGATAACTACTTGTAGAAAACTAAAGCTAGATCCTTATATATCACCCTGCACCAGAATCAACTCCAAATGGATCAAAGACCTCAGTGTCAAAGCAGACACTCTGGAAACATTACAGGACAGAATAAGAGAAACCCTAGGTCTCCTTGGCACAGGCTGAAATTTTCTTAATAAAGACCCAGAAACACAACAAATCAAAAAAAGGTTGGACAAATGGGATTACATGAAGTTGCAGAGCTTCTGCATGGCAAAGGACATACCTAGCAAGATAAATAGAATGCCCACGGATTGGGAGAAGATCTTCACTAGTCATAAAACAGACAAGGGTCTCATATCTAAAATATACTTCAAACTCAAAAAATTAAATCCCCCAACAACAAATCCTCAAAGAAACAACTGCCCAATAAATAAATGGGCTATAGACTTAAAGAGAAACTTCTCTGAAGAAGAAAGGAGGGCCAATAGACACATGAAGAAATGTTCCACCTCCCTAGCCATAAAAGAAATGCAAATCAAAACAACACTGAGATACCACCTCACTCCAATTAGAATGGCAAAAGTCAAGAACTCTAACAACAACAGATTCTGGAGGGGATGTGGACAGAACGGAACCTTACTGCATTGTTGGTGGGAGTGTAAACTTTTTCAACCACTTTGGAAAGCAGTATGGAGGTTCCTCAAAAGACTTCACATAGAGCTACCCTATGATAAAGCAATCCCACTTTTGGGCATTTACCCAAATGTTTACAAACAAGACCACACTAAAGCTACCAACACAACTATGTTTAATGCAGCATTATTTACTATAGCTAAGATATGGAACCAACCCAGATGACCGTCAGTAGATGAATGGATCAAGAAAATGTGGTATATATACACAATGGAATTCTATGCCTCCATCAGAAAGAATGACATTGCCTCATTTATTAGAAAATGGAAAGACTTGGAAAAAATTATATTAAGTGAAGTATCCAAGCCCAAAGAAACATAGGTCCCATGGTTTCCCTTATTTGTAATATCTAGTGTATGTATGAGTCAAGCCAATTAGGTCAGATAATGTAATGTGAGGAAAATGAACCCTTAGATATGTATTTTAATTTTTTTTCTTTCATTCATTTGTTTCTAATGGATTTATCAGATTATTTCTTTGTTGCTTTGTATGTCCCTCCCCCACAGTATAACCCCTGCTTTCACTATATTTGATGCTGATATAATTTGTGGAGGAGATGGGGAAAAACAAGTTGTTTAAGGATAGAGGTGGACCTGTTGCAACAATGAGAAGTACAAGTTGTCATGTTGAAAACGAACTTTACAACTTTGGTCTGGGGGGGGAGTATTCGGTTGGAGGGAAGGGGGGAGGCTGGGAATGGATGTGAAGAGTAAACAAAGGAGGAGGCTGAAATACTTGGTAAGAAATGTACTCATTATCTTGCCCAGGTAATTGTAACCCCTCTGTACAGTATGTTCACAAAATATAAAAATTAAAATTAAAAAAGTAGCTTGCTTTATTACTTGGGCCTTAGGTCTTCCACTGTCTACCTTTTGCTTCATTTGGCTTTTGCTCAGAACGTGAAAACTCAGCTCCTGCTCATAGTATATTTTTGTTTGTGGCCCTTGTTGGGAAAGGTTGTTGAGTTGGGGGTTGAAATTAATTCCTAGTGACTCTTTATGAGGTTTATATTATTATTGTGACTAGGTGATTACATAAATTTCTCTTCTTGCAGAGTATTGTGGAAAAGTAATATTTAGTTGAAATCACAAATGTATTTTAACCTTCACAAGGTAAATTGTCATTATCATGGTCTAAATTTTGTGAATTCTGTAATCTTTGACAATACAATTCCATAAGCTTTGACAATACAATTATTTCTTCCAGGTGATATTTACATTTCTTTCCTTTTGCTTATTGTAAGATGTTCTGCCTTTTGCTCTCATCCCTCCCCATTTCTTTCTGAGGTTTTATTGATTTACTTATTTAATTGAAGGCTATACTACTTGAGCCACAGCTCAACTTTTGCCTTTTTTAAGTGGTTAATATGAGGCAAGAGTCCCATGGGTAGTCAAGGACAGTAAAGAGAGACTTGAAATTGGAGCATTATAGATCAAAGTCAGCCTTGGAAAGAAAGTCCATGAGACTCTTATCTCCAGTCAAACACTAATAGGCAGAAGATAGTAGACCTGGAGCCATGAGCAAAACACTTCAACTTTTAGTCCCTCAACTGAACACAGTGAAGCAAATTTCATGGACTTTCCTGCCCAAGATGGCTTTGAACCATGATCTACAGATTTCAGCGACCTTAGCCTTCAGGATTATAAGTGTGAGTCAACATTTAGAAATCTTTAATTACCTCTTCTTTCACCTTTATAGTTATTTATTATTTCTTTTTTTGTCATTTGTTCTTAGGCACTAGCTCTCATGCTCCATTTTGCCTTTCCTCTTGAAACTACCATGCTCTACAACTTTGACCACAGGTAAACTACAGGCTGTTTCTCTTTTTTGTAGCTCTTCTTCTAGAGCTCAAACTCAGGTAAGTGTGACTGAGGTTCTTTTTGTTTGTTTGTTTGTTTAATTGAGTGGTGGTTGTTAAGTCTTGAAATTAAGTCATGATGACTCTCCCTGAGGTTTTATTTACGTTTACCTTAATGGTAGTTGGTTTCACTACTTGAGCCATAGCTCAACTTTTGCATCTTTTGTGGTTAATAGGAGATTAGAATATCAAGAGCAAGCCACGAGCATTCAGAGAGGACTGAAATTTGAGAATCATGATTCAAAGCCAGTCTTGGGCAACAAAGTCAATGAGACAATTATATCTAATAAGCCCCAACACGTAAGAAGAAGTAGACCTCTAGCCACGAGCAAAGCATAGCAAGTTCAAGCCTCAGTACTGAACACAGTAAAATGTCTCCTGCCCAGGCTGGCTTTGAACCACAGTCCTCAGATATAAGCATTCTGAACAGGTAGGATTACAATTTTTATTTAGAAAGCTTCAATATACTCCGTTTTGCACCTTTTCATTTATTTGATTGTCTCTTTCCCCTTTTTGAAAGTTCATGTCTTTTATTATTAGGGCATACCCATTTACGCTCAGTAATTAATTAATTTATTGATTGATTGATTTTGTCAGTTGTAGGGCTTGAACTCAGTGTCTACGCACCGGCCTTCAGGGACAAAGCACGCACACTACCACTTTCAGCCACAGTGCCACTTCTACTTAGTTGGACAAAACAGTCACCAGGGGACTTTTCAACCTAGGCTGGCTTCCAATTGTCATCCTCAGATCTAAGCTTCCTGAGTAGCGAGGATTACAGACATGAGCCAGAGGCACCTGGCTTGTTTTTTAGATCAAAACTAACAAGCTCTACATTTAGGCCACACTACTTCACTGACTTCACTGTCCATGAGAGTTTTGGCTTTTTTTTAATTGTGAAAATACTGTAGAGAGGGGTTACAATTACTTGAGCAAGGCAATGAGTACATTTCTTATCAAGCATTGTTGCCTCCTCTCTTTCCCCTTCCCATCTTTTCCCATCCCCCCACACCCCCTGCCCTATGCGAAAGTTGTAAAGTTCGTTTTTTGACATAACATCTTGTACATCTCATTGTTGCAATGGGTCCACCTGTATCCCTATTTAAACAATTTTTTTCCCTTCCACTCCACAAATTATAACAACATCACATACAGTGAAACAGGGTTATATCATGGGGAAGGGACATGCAAAGCAACAAAGAAATCATCTTATAAATATGTTAAGAAAAATAGCAAGAAAGAAAAACCATTTGAATCCTTTTATTTTTTGCTCAAAGCTAGCAAGAACAAAAACTCTACTCCTGAGGGTTTTTTTTGGGGGGGCTGGGTGGGGCCGGAGGCTTGAATTCAAGGCCTAGTTACTCTCGCTGAGGATTGTTTTGTTTTGGGTTTTTTGTTTTTCATTTCAAAGCTAGCAGGCTCTACTACTTGAGCCTTAGCTTAATTTCAATATTTTTTTTGGTGGTTAATAGGCAATAAAAGTCCCATGGAAACCAATAGCACTACACAGTATCCTAAAATCTAAGGATTACAGTTTAAATCCAGTCTGGGCTTTGAAAGCCCATCAGTCTCATCTCAAATTAACCACATGTGATGGTAAGTAGTAGTTTTAAACTTGAGCAAAAACCCTCAAGTTCTAGCCCATGCCTAGCACACTCAAGTTAGTTGGGCTTTCCTGCCCAGGCTGGCTTCAAACTGTGATCTTTAGATTTCAGATTGGATTAAAGGTATGCGTCTATATTTTAAAAACTCATTGATACTTTTTCTTCTTCACATACATTCACTTGTTTATTTGTTGGTTCTCTGGCTTGTTTTGAGGGCCTCACCAATCTTGCTGAAGGATAGCATGCTCTAAAACAGTTGCACTTTGGTTGAGTTTTTGGTTTTGGTGGTTAGCTGGAATTAAGTATAGAGATTAACATAGGGTCCTGAATTGTGCGGATTGTGATTCAACGTCAGGAGCAAGGAAAGTGCATGAGACTGTTATCTCAAATTAACCTCCAAAAGATCAGACATGGTCAAACAAATACTTGTAGTTCATATCCCAGAAAGGCACAGACACACTCATGCACACACACACACACACACACACACACACACACACACACACACACACACACACACACACACACACACACACACACAATGGTCTTTCCTATCCTGGCTGGCTTGGAATGGTGATCCTCAATTTCAGTGTTTTGAGTAGGTAGAATTACAAGTGTGATCCACCAGTTTCTTGGTCATTTTATCATTTTTAATAGACTCTTTGTGCTCTCTTCCACTTTTTTAAAAATTTATTTTGTGGTTTTCTTAGTGCTAGATCTGTTTTTCACTTAGCTTTTTTTATGCTCAAGGTTGCTGCTGTACCACTTCAGCCACAGCTCCACTTCTGACTTTTTGCTGATTAGTTGGAGATAAGACGCTCATAAATTTTCCTGCCCAGGCTGACTGTGAACTGCAGTCCTCAGATTAAAGGATACTGTGTAGTTCCCTTGGCTTCCTGTGGGACACTGTCCTATTTACCACCAAAAGAAAAGAAAGTGGGGCAGAAGTTGATCTGTGGTTCAAATAAGAGAGCCTGCTATCCCTGAATTAAAAAAAAAATACTTGTAAGTCTAATTCTGCTACTAATCGTACACACTGCTTGTTCTATTCAAATAAAAACGAAACAGAAACAACTCATGCACAGTGACCAGGTAATAAGGATTCCTGACTGATAACCAGAAACGAATTCCTAAACTCATCTCCTATAGCCTTTTTTAGATAAAATTGGTCATTTGTGTAAGCTGAGGAGAGATTAAAGAACAAGACTTTACAGGCCAGTTACACAGGACTTGGAAATCAGGATCCATTGGTAAAGCTTTTCAGAGAATGACTAAAAACACACTCTTCACCATTCCAAATGGTTCTTCCCTCTGTGCAAGGGAAAGAGAGATGAGAAGGATTAAATATGGGAAAAGTAAGAAGCATCAAACAAGGTAAGTAATGTTAACTGTATTAGATAAAGTAAAACATAGGTGTACAGTATGCAATCCAGAAAAGGACATGTCACCTCTGTGTGGATCCCAGTTAATTTAGTTAATAAAATTAATCGATGGTAAGGAGTAAAACCTTCTATTGATTTACGGAAAGTAGGTACAAGGTGGGCAAGTCAGTTCAATAACCTCAAGGATTTTGAACATAAAGGAGTGAAAGTTTTTGACTCAGGAAAGAACATCTGAGGAGGACTGAGATGTGCAGACATTCCCCAAGAATGATCTCACTGACATCAAGTGTTCTGATGCATGCTGGTTGCCAGGGGCCCATGCCTGTAATCCTAGCTACTCAGAAGGCTTAGATCTGAGGATTGTGGTTTGAAGCCATTTGGGATAAGAAAGTTTGCAAGCTTTTTATGTTTTACAGTTCAAGAATATACTTATTTGACGATAATTGTAACCCAAGGCAGTGCAATTGGATACCAAGCTGAAGAATATTAGAAAATACACAGACAAGTGTAGACAAAAAGAAAAAAATCAATGAGGACCCGGGGTACCAAGGCTCAATGGCACCTGGGCTCCAGGTCACACAAGCAATCATATTTATTTGAATTCACACTGGGAAGGTTACTATGGATACATGCAAAAATGAAGCATCAATATTACAATCAGAGCCACCACAGTGAGTAACACTGTTTCCCTTATTGTTTTGAGAAAGGAGACTTCTCCTTTATCCCCCAGGTTTCAAGGCCTTTAAAGCACTATGGAAGGGGCAATAGTTTAACCCTCTCCAGAGCTGTGTTTTAACCCTTCCATGGCCAGCTGTCATCTTTCAGAGTACTATTGAGGTGATGTTCAACCTCTCAAAACTTTTCTAGATTCAACAGCTCAGCTTGAGTCCAATACACCTATTAATATTAATAGCATGTATTACAAACACAGTAAAAAGAGAAAAATAATATTAGACATTTAAACAGAAATAACTGACTGCATTCTTTTATCCAGTACAAGAAATTTAGCACTGTTGTTTAAGTCTCTAATAACACTTTTTTAGATATAACTTCATGGCTTTCATAAAACCTCCTACATAGTCCTTAGAGTGTCTTTTTGACTCCCATTTTTATTTTTTACATTTGCATAGTAGTATAGTATATCATCTTTAAAATCATATCACCTCATAATTAAAGTTTATCTTGTAAGTAAGTACTTGTGAAACTCCAATAAAATATCACAATAGTTGGAAGTGGAGCTATGGCTTAAGAGCTATAGTGCAAGTCTTGAGCCAAAGAAGCTCAGGGCCCAAAGTTTAAGCCCTAGTTTCCACACATACACATCCCCCCATCCGTCACCCAGACACACAATCAGATGATAATGTCTATCAAGTTCTTCCTTAGGATGATCTTGATGATGTCAGCATCTGTTTGAAGTTTCTATCTCTCTTCCATGCATTTGTGGTAGTAGACAACAGAGTCGCTGTAGTATAACATGTGTCTAAGACTTGTCCATGAGCAAAAGCAGTTATGTAACATATCCATCACAATGTCCAGCTCTCTTGATAGTAGATCTGCCCATCTTGGGACTTGATGGGACCCATGTACTCTTCAACTGGCTTTCCCATCCTCTGTCCCAACTGCTTCAATGTTTCACCATCCACACCAAAGAGGCTTTCATTACCTCCCCAAAATTATCTGAATCCTGGATGCCTGAGATGTCGTGAAGACACTCTGTGGGTATTCCCCTCTCTGACAGGCCATTTTAACTCCTATGCTCTCCTCACAGATGTAGGCAATGGTCTCTGCGGGACTTCAGTGCCAGATCTTCGAGAGATTTAGTTTCATTGTTTCCATAAGCTCTGGGAAATCATGCAGTGAAGGGTCCAGTTTAGAAACATAGGGGTATACATACCTCCTCATTCTGGAGGTTTTCATGTATGTTCTCTTGGCCATTGAACAGAAGTGGGGTCTCCGAAAGGAAACTTGTATGGTGATCTGTCTGCTTTGGTCCATACAACATAGAACCACTTTCCCATCCCTTCAATGATTTTGACAAGCTCCATGTGATTCATGATGAACTGCTTTCAATGCTGTAACAATGTAGAGGTCACAACTTGATGTTGTGTGGATAGCTGTCCATGCTTGATCCTGAGTTCCCTTGACACGCAGGGACCAAAACTCCATGTTGGGAAACTGAGAGCATTATTAGCTGGCTTATATCTATGTAGTCTGAATGACACCAGTAGGCATTGAGGCCTCCTCTTCATGTCCAACTACCCTCAGCATATTGATAAAGATTGACACACCATGGCAAGTCGTCACAAAAAAAATTCTGACCTGGTCCTGGGCATTATCTCAAGCATCTCACCCACTTCTAGCAACTTCCCTTCTTTCAAGGTCTTGCCAATTCTCCTCCTTGTGTTCTCAGGTAAAATAATGCTGTCAGTGAGTAAAGAGCAGAGGACAAGGAAGCAGGTATTCTAGAGAAAGTAAATACTGAAGCCTCTTCCATGGTGAGAAGATAATGAAACCTGCAACTATAGAATAGCAAAGGAGTTAAGATGGTTATGCACACATTTTGTGCACAAAATTGCCAGACCTAGTACGCCATGTTCAGAGTTTCAGTCCATAATCGTCTGTAACAAAGGCATCACAGTTACAGATAAACCAAGTTCATAATGTCTTTTCTTGTTTTCTTCTGTGCCGTTCTGGGGCTTGCACTCAGGAAATGGACACTACCCTGAAGTTTATTTTTTCCCCTCAAGGCTACTACTTCACCACTGGAACCACAATTCTACTTCTAGTTTTTTGGACATAATTGGAAATAGAATTCGTACAGGCTTTCCTGCCCAAGTTGGCTTCAATCACTTATTCTCAACCTCATGAATAGCTAGGATTAGAAGATTGGCCATTGAGCCTGGTAGCAACTCTCTTCCTTTTTATTTCTTTTTCTTTGTTCCTTTTTTCCAGTTATGGGCCTGAATTCTAGGCTTGGGCACTGTCCCTCATCTCTTCAGCTGAAGGCTAGTCTCAACCACTTGAGCCACAGCGTGATTTCCAGCATTGTTTCTGCTTAAGTGGTAATGAGCAATTGAATCCAGGGCCTCATGCATGCAAGGCAAACACTCTACCACTGAGCCACCTTCCCAGCCTCATCTTTCCTTTTCTTTAAAAAAATATTATTAGGAAGATGATGTTCAGAGGAATAACAGTTAAGTCAGTTAAACAGTTGTCAGGTAAAGAATCCATTTTTGGGGGACAATTACACCCCTTTCCTTTTTCTCAGTTTATACCTCTCACTGTGGCTTTTTTGTGGTTAACTGGAGATAAGAATCTTGCAGACTTTGCTGCCTAGGGTGATTTTGAACCGTGATCCTCAGATATCAGTCTGCTGATGAGTTAGGATTACAGGCTTGAATCTGAAAGACAAGAAGACTGTTCATAAGATTGTCCTATATTGGTTATAGGGCTGTGGGCCTGAATGGACTTATGCAGTTAATGCCAGGCAGATCAGTCATCTGGAAGCATGTGTCCCTTCTTAACCCTGATTGTCCCTCAGAACAGATAGGTGATGCTTTCAGCGCAAGAACCAGTTTGTACCAGCTCAACAGACGTCCTCACTATATATGTCTTATTCATCAACTATTGGGTTGCTTATATTATCAAGACATTTTCTTTCTTAAGAACTTTTTTATTGTAAGATTGCAATAACTACAGATTCATCATGGTCTAGGAATACATGTCTGCTATCAGCTTTAATATCAAAGCCACATAGCTGTTCCAAATCATGTTTTATTGATCTTAAAGTAGTTCTTGAATATTAGTCTTTATTAGTAATGATATTATTAATGTAAGTATTAAAGTTCTTCAAACATATTTCTCTTATTAAATGAATCCTTACAGTAACATTGAAAGCATCTTCTGGAGCAGCATTGGAAAAGATACTTGGATAATACTAAGAATGAAGGATGAGATGTGTGAAAAACAGAATTAAGAATTACCAGTGTGACTGGGAAACATCTTCTACAGAGCAGAATCCCAGATTTCTGGAAACATATCATGTGAGAACAGGGCTTCAAACAGTACATGTGACCACATGGGTGAGCCTCAGTGTTGCCACATAGATGTTATTCCTATATGAAAGTCTCATGTTCGATGGGCTTTCACAACCCCAGATTTATGAAAGTTTGTTGTCTTCTTTCCTTCAATATTACTTCATACTTTGCTATTGAGTGTAATTATTCTTTTAAAACATGAAAACTCAACACCATCTCTTGGACTGAGGCATTTACTGTCGCCCTATCAATAGATCTGTTATATAAGAGGCTTCCTTGGGCTGGGTAGGTGGCTCAGTGGTGGAGCACTTGCCTTGCAAGCTTGAGGCCCTGGGTTCGATTCCTCAGCACCACATAAGCAGAAAAAATGCCAGAAGTGGCGCTGTGGTTCAAATGGTATAGTGCTAGCCTTGAGCTGAAGAGCTGAGGGACAGCACCCAGGCCCAGAGTTCAGGCCCCACGACCGGACAACCCCCCCCAAAAAAGAGGCTTCTTTACAGGTGCCAGTGCCTCCCTCCTTTAATACTAGCTTCTCAGGAGGCTGGGATCTGAAGGTCACAGTTGAAGCCTGCCTGGGTGGGAAAGTCCATCAGATTCTCATCTCTAATCAACTACCAAAAAAGCCAGAAGTGGAGCTGTGGCTGAGGTGGTAGAACACTAGGCTGGAGCAAAAAACGCGTAAGGACAGGCAGTACCCAGCCTGATCCTGAGCCCCAGACCCGCCTTCAGGCACACACACACACACACACACACACACACACACACACACACACACACACACACACACACACACACACACACACACACAAGTGGTTTTCTGCCAGACATGTCATGTGGACCTATGAAATGGTTGGAGACCCCTCTTCAAATGGACTTGCCCTTGTGTTTACTCCAGTAATGTGGAAATTGACTCTCAGTCACCTATAGGTCCATTGGTTTAGGATTTGTACTTTGCATCCCACTTCCTCTGCTTGTTTTTAGAGGTGAGTCTTGTAGCTCAACACAGATGTCAATACACTTCAAGATACTGCTTACGGTCTCAAGGCCTGCATTCACACTACACATGGAAAAATAAAACATGAGAGCCTCTGCTTACTCTGAGGACCAGCTATCCAAGCAACGGCAGCTTCCTATGAATGGCAAACTGGAATCCAGGCTCAGGTTGTTCACAACAGACAGATGTGAGTTGTGTAAGGCTTGAATTGTTCTAAGGAAAAGCAGAGAATGGAGGAAGGCAGAGGAACTGGGAAAAGACAATCTACCCTCCCATGTTTCCTTGCAGTTCCTGGTCCACATTATATCCTTTGCTAATTGCTCTGCTGTGTGTGTGTGTGTGTGTGTGTGTGTGTGTGTGTGTGTGTGTGTGTGTGTGTGTGTGTGTTTGAGAGTGTCAGTGAATGTTTGCATGTGTACAGTGATTCTGGGCCTTGAATTAAGGGGCTGGACACTGGGAAGGTAGGGTGAATATGAGCAAGTACATCATATGCGTGTGTGGAAGTAACTCCATCAAACCTCTGAGTGTGCAACTAGTATATACTAATGAAAGTGAAAAAATGATTAAGCAATGCTCAAAATCCTCCATAAGCTATTTAGAGATAAATTTAAAAAAGGATCAGGAAGCATAGTTGGTAGGGGATATGAAAAAATCTGTAGTTAAAACTGTGGGATCATTCAAGCAAGGTGCTGGTGGCTCATGCTTGTACTCGTAGATATTCAAGAGGCTGAGATTTAAGGATCATTATTTGAAACCTGACCAGGCTGAAAAATAATCACACTCTATATAAGATATACTACTCAGAAAAAGCTCAAAGTGGCACTATGAGGCTTAAGCAGTAGAGTGCCCAAATTCAAACCACAGGACTGGCAGAAAATAAAAGAAATAGTCCAAACTTAAGATGTCTAAGGAGTTTTAGACTAAATGTTGTATATAAACAAGTTACTATATTTTGGGGCTCATTCGTTGTTGTTGTTTTAAATATATTATGTATATTCTTCCCTCTATGATATATCCCCTTTTGACTTTGACTTGACTTTGATAACGTGCACCTTGTATATACATTTTTCTAATTTGGGGAGGGGAACCAAAATAACAAATTGCTGAAACAAGGACACAAGACGACCCATTGCAACAATGATATCCATAGGACAGTATGTTAGAAATGAACTTTACAACATTGGGTAGGGAAGGGTGGAGGGGAAGGTAAGGGATAGTAGAAAAAAACAAGGGAAGGGGTAACAATGCTTGACTAGACATGTACTCATTGCTTTATTCATGTAACTGTAGCATTTCTATAGAATCTTCACAATAAAATAAGATTTAGAAAATGAAAAATATCTAGTTACAGCTAAAGTACGAAAGGAAAAATCCTTTCATTCATTTGCCTGTGGCAACAGAAATTAGAAATACATAGTCAATAGATATTTATTGCAAATCCCACACGTATTCATGCCCATGGCTACTTCACCCTCCTTGTCTTCAGGGGAAAGTCAGGAGGAATAAGTACAAGCTTCCTATCCAAGAGCAGTCTACTCAATTCCTGTACCAAGACTGCCATCTGTAGTACATCAGATGGAAAAAGTTAACATTCCGTCTAAAAGGGTCTCAAATGAGCCCTATAAACCATAGCTTCCAACTGTCCTGATTTAACTCTTATTTCCTTTCCCAAGCTACAAATACATATAAACTTGTGGAGGGCTCTACAGAGATGGACAAAGACTTATAAAACATATATTGTTTCACACCTGTAGAAAATTAAAACTAGACCCTTATAAAGCACACTGAACAAGAATCAACTCCAAAGGGATCAAAAACCTCAGAGCCAAAGCAGATACCCTGAAAACATTACAGGAAGGAAAAAGAGAAACTCCAGGGCTCCTTGGCACTTGCCAAAAGTTTCTTAATAAAGACCCAGACACACATAAAATCAAAGAAAGTTTGGACAAATGAGATTGCATGAAACTGCAGACCGTCTGCACGACAAAGGACATAGCTATCAAGATCAAGAGAAAGCCCAAGGATTTGGAGAAGATCTTCACTAGGCTTACAATGGACAAGGATCTCATATCTAACATATAATTAGACCTCAAATAATTAAACCCTCCAAAAACAAATCCTCAAAGAAATACCTGCCTGATAAATAAGTGGGCTAAAGACTTAAAGAGAAAGGTCTGAAGAGGAAATAGGAATTGCCAATGGATACATGAAGAAATGGTCAAATTCTTTAGCCATAAAAGAAATGAAAATCAAGACAACGTTGAGATTCCACCTCACCCCAGTTTGAATGGCTATAATCAACAAATTTAATAATAACTGATGCTGGAGGGGATGTGGTTAAAGGGAACGTCCTGCATTGTTGGGGGGAGTGTAAACTTGTTCAACCACTTTGGAAGGCAGCACAACCATGTTTATTGCAGCATTATTTAGCAAAACTAAGATATGGAACCAACCAGATGCCCCTCAGTATATGAATGGATCAAGAAAATATACACAATGGAATTCTATGCCTCCAACAGAAAGAATTGGGCAGGTACCTGAGGAGCAGCAGGGATGCTGCTGATCAGAGCCGCTTGAGGCTAGGGCTGCACCTTCTCTGCCCTAATAGGCATCCTACTCTTGCAGGATTAGTGCAGCTGCTGACATACGAGGTTATGTTGGAGAAAATGTCAAGTTGAGATGTACCTTCAAGTCATCTTCATATGTCACTGACAAACTGACCATAGACTGTAAGTACCGTCCTCCCAGCAGCAGTCGCACAAAATCTATTTTTCACTATCAGTCTTTCCAGTACCCAACCACAGCAGGCACTTTTATGGATCAGATCTCCTGGGCTGGAAATGCATACAAAGGGGATGCATCCATAAGCATAAGCAACCCTACCCTGATGGACAGTAGGACATTCAGCTGTGCTGTGAAGAATCTCCCAGATGTGCACCATGACATCCCCCTGACGGAACTAACAATCACAGAAAGGGGTTTTGGTACCCTGCTGTCCTCTGTGGCCCTTCTTTCTATTCTTGTTTTCATTGCCTCAGCAGTAGTTATTGTTCTGCTACTGTTCATGATATTCAACAAAAGTGAGCACACAAATTAGCAGTTCCTCTGGGACACAGCAAAGGCAGTACTCAGGGGCAAGTTTATAGCTCTTAGTTCCTACATCAACAAATTGGAGAGAACTGAAACCAACAATATAATGAGACATCTGAACCTCCTTGAACAAGAGCAGCAAGATAAACAGAAATGCAATAGACGGAAAGAAATAATTAAAATTAAATCAGAATTAAATGAATTGGAATCCAAAAAACTATAGAAAGAATCAACAAAACAAAAAGTTGGTTCTTCGAAAACATTAACAAAATTAACAGAACCTTAGCAAGTCTTATCAGAAGAAGAAGAGAACACACCCAAATTAATAAACTCAGAGATGAGAATGGAAACATCACCACGGAAACAACCAAGATTCACAACATTATAAGGGAATATTTCTCAAAACTTTATGCTAATAAGTTTGAGAAATTGGCAGAAATGGACCTTTTCCTAGCAAATATTGACATGACAAAACTAAACCAAGATGAGTCAAACCATCTTAACAGGCCCATATCAAGCGTTGAAATAGAAACAGCAATAAGAGACCTCCTATCTAAGAAAAGTTGAGGACCACATCTCTTTACAGCGGAATTCTACAAGGCCTTCAAAGCACCAACACACCAATACTCCTCCAAATCTTCAATAAAATTGAAAAAGAATGTTCTCTACCGAACACATTCAATGAAGCCATTATAACCATCATCCCAAAACCAGGAAAGGACTCATCAAAGAAAGAGAACGATAGACCCATTTCTTTGATGAACATTGATGCAAAACTTCTCAACAAAATGTTTGCTAGTCTACTTCAACAATTCATCCAAAAAATCATACACCACGATCAAACAGGTTTCATTTCAGGGATGCAAAGCTGATTCAATATATGCAAATCAATTAATATAATTCATCACATCAATAGGAGCAATGATAAGAAACACATGATTATTTCAATAGATGCAGAAAAAGCATTTGAAAAGATCCAAAACCCCTTTATGATGAAGGTTCTGGAAAAATTAGGAATCCTTGGAATATTCCTCAATACAGTAAAGGCTGTATATGATAAACCTACAGCCAGCTTTATAATAATGGTGAAAAACTAAAGCCATTTCCTCTTAACTCAGGAACAAGACAAGGATGTCCACTCTCTCCATGTCTCTTCAATCTAGTATTAGAATGCCTAGCTACAGCAATAAGATAAGATGCAAACATAAAGGGGATCCAAATAAGGAAAGAAGAAGTAAAACTCTGTCTATTAGCAGATGACAGGATCTTGTATTTAAAGAATCACATGGACTCCACTCCCAAATTTCTCCAGCTGATTCAAATATTTGGCAAAGTAGCAGGGTATAAAATTAACCCCCAGAAATCAATGGTTATTCTGTATGCCAACAATGAGAAAAGTGTGGCTGAATTTAGGAAAGCAACTCCATTTGTGATAGCCCACAAAAAATAAAATAACTAGGAATTAACGTAACCAAAGGAGTGAAGGACATCTATGATGATAACTTAAAAAACTTGATGAAGGAAATCAAAACAGAACTTAGAAAGTGGCAAAATCTCCCATGCTCCTGGATTGGAAAGATCAACACCGTGAAAATGGTAATATTTCCCAAGGCTTTCTACAAATTCAATGTGATACCTATCAAAATTCCAACCTCATTCATCAAGGAAATAGAAGAGGCAATCCAAAAATTCATATGGAAAAATAAAAGACCCAGAATAGCAAAAACGACCCCAAAACAGAAACAACACTGCTGGAGTAATATCAATACCAATTTTCAAACACTGCTATGAAGCCATAGTAAGCAAAACAGCTTGGTACTCTCACAAGAACAGACCTCAGGACCAATGGAATATAATTGAAAACTAAGAAATGAACCTACAGACCTATCACCAACTAATTTTCGATAAGGTAGCTAAGAAAAATAGAATGGAAAAAAGACAGCCTTGTCAGTAAGTTGTGCTGGCAAAATGGTTAACTACTTGTAGAAACTAAAGCTAGATCCATATAGTTCACCCTGCACCAGAATCAATTCCAAATTGACCAAAGACCTCAGTGTCAAAGCAGACACTCTGAAATCATTACAGGTTGGAATAGGAGAAACTCTAGGTCTTCTTGGCACAGGCCAAAATTTTCGTAATAGAGACCCAGAAACACAAAAAATCAAAGAAAGGTTAGACAAATGGGATTGAATGAATTTGCAGAGCTTATGCATGGCAAACTACATAGCTAGCAAGATCAATAGAAAGCCCACGGTTTGGGAGAATACCTTCACTAGCCATACAACGGACAAGGGTATCCTATCTAAAATATACTTGGAACGCAAAAAATTAAATCCCCCAACAACAAATCCTCAAAGAAACAACTGCCCAATAAATAAGTGGGCTAAAGAATTAAAGAGAAACTTCTGAGAAGAAAGAAGGATGGCCAATAGACACATAAGAAATGATCAACCTCCCTAGCCATAAAAGAAATGCAAATCAAAACAACATAGTATATGTATGAGTCAAGCAGAAAAGGTCAGATAATGTGATATCAGGAAAATGAACCCTTAGATGTGTATTTTAATGTTTTTTTCTTTCATGCATGTGTTTCTAAAGCATTTATAAGATTATCTCTTTGTTGCTTTGTATATCCCTTCCCCACAGTATAACCCCTGCTTTCACTATATTTGATGTCAGTATAACTAGTGGAAGAGATGGGGAAAAACCAGTTGTTTAAGGATACAGGTGGACCTGTTGCAACAATGAGAAGTACAAGTTGTCATGTCCAAAACTAGCTTTACAACGTCGTTACGGGGGGGGGGGGAGGTGGGGAACGAGAAGGATTGGGATTGGGGGGGAGGGGGGCGGCTGGGAAGGGATGTGAAGGGTAAACAAAGGAGGAGGCTGCAATGCTTGGTAAGAAATGTACGCATTATCCTGCCCACGTAATTGTAACTCCTCTGTACAGTATGTTCACAAATTAAATTAAATTAAATTAAAAAAAAGATACCACCTCATCCCAGTTAGAATGAGAAAAAACAAGAACTCTAATAACAGATACTGGAGGGGATGTGGACAAAAGGAAACCTTACTCCATTGTTGGGGGGAGTATAACCTTGTTCAACCACTTTGGAAACTAGTATGGAAGTTCCTCAAAAGACTCCAGCTAGAGCTCCCCTATGACCCAGCAATCCCACTTTTGGGTATTTACACAAATGTTTACAAACAAGACAACACTAAAGCTACCAGCACAACTATGTTTACTGCAGCATTATTTACTATAACTAAGATATGGAACCAACCCAGATGCCCCTCAGTAGATGATTGCATCAAGAAAATGTGGTATATATACACAATGGAATTCTATGCCTCCATCAGAAAGAATGACATTGCTCCATTTGTTAGGAAATGGAAAAACTTGGAAAAAATTATATTAAGTGAAGTAAGCCAAGCCCAAAGAAACATTGGTCCCATGATTTCCCTTATTTGCAATATCTAGTATATGTTTGAGTCAAGCAGAAATGGTCAGATAAGGTGATGTTAGGAAAATGAAGACTAATATATGTATTTAAATGTTTATTTTCTTTCATGCATTTGTTTCTAACACATTTATAAGATTATTTCTTTGTTGCTTTGTATGTCCCTCCCCCACAGTATAACCCCTGCTTTCACTGTATTTGATGTTGGTATAATTTGTGGAGGGGAAGGGGAAAAACAAGTCGTTTAAATAAGGATACAGGTGAACCCATTGCAACAATGAGAAGTACACGTTGTCAAGTCGAAAATGAAATTTACAACTTTGGTGTGGGGTGGAGGATTGTGGGGGAATGGGAGAGGCTGGGACAGGATGGGAAGGGGAATCATAGGAGAAGGCTACATTGGTTGATAAGAAATGGACTCATTATCTTTCCAACGTAATTGTAACCCCTCTGTACAGTATTTTCACAATAAAACTAAATTAAAAAATAAAAAATATATTAAGTGAAGTACGCCAGGCCTTCCTTTTTAGCAATAAATAATATATTTTTAAGGCAAGCAGAAAAGGTCAAAAGCTAAATACATATGACCTTATAAGATGACGTTAAGCGAAATGAACTCCAAAACAGGAACTCTAATGTTTTTTTTCTTTCTTGCTATTGTTTTTAATGTATTTATAATGTACTATTCATTTTTTTGTTTCTTTGGTATGTTCTTCCAACAGAGTATTACACCTGTTTTCACTGTATTTTTTTCTGGTGACCTACATCTTGTATGTATATTTTTATTTGAGGAGGGGAAAGGAAATAACTTAATGCTTAAATAAGGATACAGTTTAACCCATTGTAACAATGAGATGTAGAAGACAGTATGTTGAAAACGAACTTTACAACATTGATAGAGGGTGGGTGGGAGAATTTGGTAAGGTGGGGAGGGAAGGGATGATAGGGGAAAAAAGAAAGGAGGTGACAATGCTCGTTAGGAATCCTTACTCATGTAACTGTAACCCTTCTGTACAATATTTTTACAAGAAAGACATTTTTAAAACAGCTTAAATAACATATATTAAGTTTCAATAAATTGAATGAGAAATCAATGAAAGCATGTTTTTAATTTTCTTAATTTATAAAATAAAATGAGGGCTGGGAAGGTGGCTTAGGGGTAGAGTGATTGTCGTACATGCATGAGGCCCTGAGTTTGATTTCTCAGCCACACATAAGCAGAAAAAAGCCAGAAGTGGTGCTGTGGCTCAAATGGTAGAGTACTATCCTTCAGCTGAAGAGCAGAGAGACAGTGCCAGATCCAGAGTTCAGAAGTCAGGCCTCATGACTGACAAAATGAAAGAAAGAAAGAAAGAAAGAAAGAAAGAAAGAAAGAAAGAAAGAAAGAAAGAAAGAAAGAAAGAAAGAAAGAAAGAAAGAAAGAAAGAAAGAAAGAAAGAAAGAAAGAAAGAAAGAGAAAGAAAGAAAGAGAGAGAGAAAGAGAGAAAGAGAGAAAGGAAAGAAAGAAAGAGAGAAAGAGAGAGAGAAAGAAAGAAAGTGAGGGAGAGAGAAAGAGAGGGAGAGAGAGAGGGAGAGAGAGAGAAAGAAAGGAAGAAAGAAAGAAAGAAAGAAAGAAAGAAAGAAAGAAAGAAAGAAAGAAAGAAAGAAAGAAAGAAAGAAAGAAGAAAGAAAGAAAGAAAGAAAGAAAGAAAGAAAGAAAGAAAGAAAGAAAGAAAGAAAGAAAGAAAGAAGGAAGGAAGGAAGGATGGAAGGAAGGACAGAAAGAAAGAAAGAAAGAAAGAAAGAAAGAAAGAAAGAAAGAAAGAAAGAAAGAAAGAAAGAAAGAAAGGAAGGAAGGAAGGAAGGAAGGAAGGAAGGAAGGAAGGAAGGAAGGAAGAGAGAGAGAGAAATAAAGGACGGAGGGAGGGAAATAGGCAGAGAGGGAGGGAGGGAAGGGAGAGAGGGAGGGAGTGAAGGGAGGGAGGAAGGAAGGAAAGCAAGAAAGAAAGAAAGAAAGAAAGAAAGAAAGAAAGAAAGAAAGAAAGAAAGAAAGAAAGAAAGAAAGAAAGAAAGAAAGAAAGAAAGAAAGAAGCCGGGCGCTGGTGGCTCACGCCTGTAATCCTAGCTATTCAGGAGGCTGAGATCTGAGGATCGCGGTTCAAAGCCAGCCCGGGCAGGAGAGACCGTGAGACTCCTATCTCCAATAAACCACCAGAAAACCGGAAGTAGCGCTGTAGCTCAAGTGGTAGAGCGCTCGCCTTGAGCTGAAGAGCTGAGGAACAGCGCCCAGGCCCAGAGTTCAAGCCCCACGACCGACAAAAAAAAAAAAGAAAGAAAGAAAGAAAGAAAGAAAGAAAGAAAGAAAGAAAGAAAGAAAGAAAGAAAGAAAGGAGGGAAGGAAGGAAGGAAGGAAGGAATGAAGGAGGAAGAAAAGATATAGAGAAAGAATGAAAGCACTTACACTGAGTCTGAACATATCAGGGAGTGAGTGATTGGTTGCTGAGCTATTGTACTGGCTTCAACTTGATCCTCACATTTCAGCATCCTGAGTAAGTAGGATTCCTAGGTGTGGAACCCCACTGTCTTGGGTGCCTCAGGTGGGGGTATAGGTGTGTGTGTCCTTATGCTTTCTTTGCTCAAGGCTAGCTCTCTACCACTTGAGCCACAGTGACCCTTTTGGATTTTTCTGTTTGTGTGCTACTGAAGAACTGAACTTCAGGTTTTATGAATGGTAGGCAAGCAGTCTGCCACTAATCCAAACTCCCAGCCCAGGCCATAAATTCTATGATGTCACAGCCACCTTTGCCATGAGAGTAAATAGGGGTCAGGCACTAATCTTGCCATATAGTGGACTCAGCTACACAGAGAGGCAAAAAGAATGAGAGGAAATGACATCTGGCTACCAGACTACAGCTTGATTAGCTGTCCTGACTGGATTCTAAGACTACCAGAACTGAAGCAGGCTCAACTCCACACAAGGCTCCTGTGATCTAAAGACCAGGGACTACTGTTGTCTTTAGAGAGACAGAAGTGAGTGCAGCTTCCTCCATGCAGCTTTCACACTGGAGAAAAAAAAAAAAAAGAAATCACTATGATAATTTGTAGAAATCAGAGGCATAAGGTTGGTGATGTGGTGGGAACAACTTCACAGTGGGGATGAGGAGACATCCCTGAGGAGGAGACATTTGATCTGAGAGCAGGGCCACCATCATTGCAATTATTGAGGAGCAGGTTCTCCAGGCAGTGAGAACAGCAAGTAAAACCCCAATGAAGGCAAAGGACCTGACTTGCTTCATAAAAGGTAAATAGCACTGACATGCTGAAGCTCACGAAGCAAGAAAGAAAGGGTAAAATATGGAAGAAACAGAACAGAGGGGAAGACAGGAATAAATCAGATAGATATTGTGTTCTGCAGCTTACAAGGAGAAACAATTGATTTTATTCTAATTGTGATGTGACCCACTGCAGCCAAAGTTCAAATCTTAGCCACACATATCAGAAAAACCTAGAGAACATTTTAAAAATGTGATGCTAGCCAAGTTATGGTGGCTTACACCTGGAATCCCACCTACTCAGGAGGTTGATATCTGAGGATCAGATTTTAAGCTAGACCAAACAGGAAATTCCATGAGACTCGATCTATAAATCAAAACCCAAAATCTTGAAGTGGAGTCGTGGTTCAAGTAGTATAGAACTAGCCTTGAGCTAAAAAATAGTCAGGGACAGTTCCCAGGCTCGCAATTCAAGTTCCAGGGTAGGGAAGAAACAATATGTGCCTGGGGATTCTAGTTCATGAGCCCTGGAAAAGGTATCCCTACCAAATGCTCTCCTCCCAAATCCTGCTTCATAGCTGCCACAGACGATGGAGGACACCTAGTGGAGGAACTGGAATAGGTGGGGAGATGGCAAACAGACAACTCAAACACAAGAGGAGTGGATGCTGAGTGCGATTTAATGCAGAGGATAACAAACTTTTATAACAAAAGTCTCCATGAGAAAGGGCAGAAGATTACACAATCTTGCTGCATGGCTTCATTTTTGGGTGGTCACCAGCTGGTTGCCTGATAGGCACTTGTTTCCGGCTTATCTCTAAGAAATACAATGGGTTTCAATGTTTGTCACCAATTAACCATTACCTATTTTTATAGAGGCCTTAACTGTCCCATAAGATCTTTCCTGTTTCTTCTTTAATAGTAAGCGCCATGGAGGCCTAGATCTAGCAAGTCTCTTAGTAAATAAAAGAGAGTAGCAGGAAATTCTTTCTACTAAATAGTTATCCCAGCAATTGCCATACATTCTTTCTGTTCTAGCCGCACCTACAGCTTCTTGTAAATTTCTTACAAACAATTCCTTCTGCTGAAGTGACATCGTGAAACCCCCAATACTTTTATATTTACTTATGACTTGTCTACTAGCCTCCATAAGAGGGATTTCAGGGTAACACTTAACTCTGGTGAGTTAGTCATATTTTTAAGACACTCATCAGATATTGGAGTCGTCAACACTCTTAAGAAAGAGCTTTGAATAAGGGAAAATTGACAATGAGTAAGTACAAAGAGCAGTAGAAACATTAAAAGATTAATAGGCATTCTTATACAGTGAAGAAACGAGAAGCAGAAACACATCATTCCCTGGGGTTTGCCAGCCTTTCCAGGAGTAGGCCTCTTTGAAGCCCTATTCTCCGAGGTAGACTTCGGTGAAGTCCCAATACTCAGAGATAGGTCTCTGTAAAGCCCCATTCTCTGAGGTAGACTTCGGTGAAGTCCCGTTCTCAGAGATAGGTCTCTTTGAAGCCTCATTCTCAGGTCTGAAAGCTGGTTTCCCATGCTAAGCAGACTCCACTGGAGTAGGCGTGGCACATAGCCACTTTTCAAAGCTCCAGCATCACCGTCTCCTCACAGATAGCATAGTAGTCTACCACCGAACATTGGAAGAAATCTTTTTAGTAATCATGAGAATTCTGATCATCTGCCAACATACATCAAATTAGTAGTAGTCACCTTCTACTATTGTCTTAATGTATTTAATCCCCTTTTGAGTTAATGATCCTTAAGGAGTAAAACCTAGACAATAATTATCAAACTAATCCAACAGTAATCATTCTTCCACCCAATATTGTAAACTAAATTTATAAAATAGGGACTATACTGGAGTGTGAACATATGTAGGATTTAACAGAAAAATCCTGTTTGCTTTACCAAAGTGATAAGTGATTGAAGTAAACTACCTCACATCT